>NW_009269999.1:1903952-2015741 GCF_000687185.1 Egretta garzetta
GCTGAGACTTGTCTATAATATGTTTGATAGAACTAAGCTAATACACAAATACTCTTACTGCAAGTACTAGTGCAAATTTTAAACAGTATAGAACACAACCATTCTTGAATCCCAGCTGTTTGCTTTTCATTATGACTCAAATAGTTGTAATTTCTTAGAGAAATCACAGCAAAAATTAATTATAAATTGGAAATAATTTTAATGTCCTTTTGAAAAAAAAAAACAAAACCAAAAAACCCCAAACTGCTGGCTTTGAATTGAATTGTGTGTTTGTGCACCTGAAATGTCACTTTTCATGTAGTTTTTCTTCTAAAAATTAAGGAGACCTCCACCCCCACGAGTGTCTGAGATCCAAAGTTTTCTCTTTGGAGGGTGAAAAAATGTATTCTCTGTTTATCTATACAATAATTTTTTTTTTTTTTTACTCCTTCTTACTAAAACTTTCCATTCAGTCTAAAGGGATACGATCCCCTTCCAGATTTCATCTGCCATGATGCAGCAGATTTATGTAGGATGAGTTGATGATGAAATTAGCCTTCCAAAAAAGAGAATCCAGTATAGTATTGCCAGTACAAATAAACAAACGTGCCAGGACTACAGAGACAAATAGGAATCTAAGATACACAAACTGCAACTCTGTCAAGGCTTACAGTGACATGCCAAAATTGAAGTAATCAATTTTTTAACTTTTTGGTCAGATGTTTTTTGGTCAGATACTTTCAAAAGACAAAAACAATCCGGTTAACTCGTGCATATTGCTGTTTAGAGAGAGGTAATGAAGAATTTGCTCAAGCCCAGTAAACATGTTTTTAAGTGAACTTTGCCCTGCTCTCAACATATAACTAACACTATAGATAAATGGACAAAATATTTTTGAAAATGTGTGAAAATGACAAATCCAAGCAGCCAGACTTTATATAGTTGATTCTTTTTCTTGAAACATAACATCTTGGGAAAGATGTATATATTAGGCAGGTGAGCATAAGTAAAGAAAAATAGTTCTAAGACTCCCTTGCATCATGGTGTTCTGTTCTCTCTCACTCTCTCTCTGCCTTCTTCAGCCTTATCTCACTTATAAAATTTAAGAGTATTCAATTTTCTGAAAGACAATACCTGGTAAAAAAATCACCAAACCCACCTATTGTCTAGTTTTTGTTTTCATCAAATACTTGCAAAATGGAACAAATAACCCATAATGTGTAAAAGAAGTTCCCGTGTGTATATTTTTCAAATTGTTTTGCACAAGAAATTTTGCATGAGTTGATTTGAGAAAACGTATATAAACTTTGACATTAAAAAGAAAACAGCAGCTTGGAAAAAAGGTTTGTGGAGTAGTTTAGAGTGCTAGCAAAAATATGTACAAAGAAATAGAATGCTACTAAATTCATTGCATAAAAGGTAAATAGCTTTCATACTAAGTTTATATATCATTTTAATTTGTCTGAATCACGGTAAGAGGTGGAAATCTGTTGCAAAATCTTTTTGTTATTTTTTTAAACTATTAGTTAGCAGTCCTAAGTAGCATGAGGCAAATTATATATTTAAAATAATGATAATTGTCCTGGTTTTTTTGACCAATATTTCTGATATGGATTATGTTAGCATCACTGACTCTTTCTTCATTTCTGTTGTCTGAGTGATACCCATGAAATATTAATCAGCAGCTCTGAGTACTGATGAATAATAATAATCTTTCCCTTAGGATATGCTCATTCACTCATTCATTCACACTGTCTCTATGCTGGCATACATCAGTGTTTTTTGAATAATTGCTTGAAAGTGCAAGGGGTCCTTATAGGACATCTGAAAATCTGCTTGCTGATTTTCCCTGGCTAATTTCATTTGTTTCTGTTCTCCTTGAGTGCACATCACATCTGGTCTGCCTTCAGTTCTTCTTTTGATAAACCAAAGGATATGTAAAACCTGTGGCACTTATCTGCTATTTGATGAGACTAATCTCTATATATGGTCAAATAAGCTCATCAGAAGGCTGATTCAGAACACTTGCATTGGTTTCTTCATATCCTTCATCATAGACTTCTTTTCTGATATGCAGAATTACTGAATTTTTACACTTCACATGACCCAGGAAGACTATGACAGGAACACAATAACCACTTTCCTTACAAACAGGGAGTCTTTCATCATTCACAAATATCCATGTTACCTGCCTTTTCCCAAAGACACCTTTCTCCTTTTTTGTTCTATCCTTTTGATTCAATTATTCTGAATGTGAATAGGTTAAATATTTGTGCTATGCATTTTTGCAGGTTGTGAAACTAGTACTCACACAAATTCAAAGAAGGAGACTAACTTTGAGGAAGAGACCAGTGATAAGAAGTTGCAAGTTGGTTTTTGGTTTGCGGTTGTTTTTTTTCTAGTACAGTTGTGAAGAGGTTATCTTCACAGGGTCTAAAGTAAAATGGTAGTTGTGTTGTTTAATTACTTTTTTGTTAGCAATTTGTCAGCTGGACTCTACTTAATCTTCAGGCCAGCATTCCCCAATGCACAGCTTGACCATCAGCATCAGTGCTGGCTTATGACAGTCCTTTGCTCAAAGCACCACCTCTGATCCACTAGTATGAGCGCCACTAAGGCAGCAGTACTACGGTGAATGAAAAAGCCCGGGAAATAGGACTATTTTTAAATGGCTCTGCCATTGACCATTTTATAAATAAAACCCACAAAATATAAATTTTATCACTATATAAATACGGAACTACTATTTTATGTACCAAATCTAGATCATCTCTGTAGGCAGCCTGTACTAGGGAAATGAAGCCCTGGAAGTAGATGTATATGGACTTTCCTTTTTACCTGCACTCTTAAAGTGAGATCACTAATTTTTGTCTTAAATAGGAAAGAAAACAGATTTCAATATATAGAGTTGTTCCATAAGGTGAAATTCAAAGGTTCTGCTGATCTTTAAAATTGAACATGGCAGCAAATGTATGACACTAATAATTTTTTTTTGGAAGATTATGAAAGTCTTATATATGTGACTCTTAAACTACTTCAGCCTAATATAATACTGCCTGCAAATACCAATGTCTTGGGAAATATTGTGCTGTTGAGGTTAGCTAGCCTGCAGAGGTTTTGGGTTTGGGTTGGGTTGGGTTGGGGTTTGTTTTTTGCTTTTCCCTATGCTATTGAAATTAAATGTTATAAAGTTTCAAAGTAAAAAAGCTTCATTGGTAAACCTCAGTTCAGGAGTTCCCATTCCAGGCTGTTCATTTCTGCTTACGCTTCAGTTCTGTGTCCCTCCAGTTGTTATGATGCAGTGATTTATGGCAACATGCTATAGCCAAATGAATAACGCAATTCCTTTTAATTTTTTTCAGAAGGTTATTTTTATCCAGATCTTTTCACAGATCCAGCTTACATTATGGTCCCAGAGAAAGTAGTCTGGGTATAACTACAAACAGGAACTTGTAACATGTCCTGATATTCAAATGGTTGAGAGAAGTTTAGTGCTTTAAAATGGTGTTTCCATCAAAGCTAGCAGAGTTTGAAACTATTGGCTCCTTAATTTGTCCTTTGTGCTCATGACATTACTCAATAGAAATGTAATGCTGGTAGGAATCTGCATAAAAGACTTTCTAGCTGTCCATAGGAGTAATACAGGTGGAGTGGTATTAGGCACATAAGGAATTTGAGAGGCAAATGACAAAGTGCATTTGTCATTTGCCTTTATCACATCACTAACAGTCTGTCCTTTAACCTGCCTTCACTTTGACTACTACTAATATTCCACAATTCTAAGAAGCTTCAAATGATTAGGATTTTTTAATTCTAGTAAAAAAAATTAGCATAAAAATGTTGCTTCAACTCCTATTGATGTAATGTCCAGCTTCAAAATCACACTGAACTGAAGAAGACAAATGATATTTTTCACAGTGACATCAGGATGTCTGGATCAAGATTCAATAACTTGATCACTGTGGCTTTACAAATAACCAACTTTTCGGTTCTCTTGTCAAAAAAAAAGTTTAAAAAATCAGTTCAGGTTCAACAGAATTTCTTCTTTCCTGAAAATAAACATTTTATAGAATGTGAGTTATTGAATTAATCCAAAATAAAATATTTAGTTTTGTTACATTCAGTACAGACAAACAGTAAAAATCTAGACTTTCAGAGAAGGAAGTCAATTCTACTTAGCACTCCAGTTCACCACTTCAGAAATCCCAGATTTGGCAAATATTCGTTTGTGTTTATTACTACGGGAAAGTTCATCCAGCTTTTATCATTATCTGTGGAGATTGACTAAGAAGGGGCTATGGGGTATTCTTCGGAGGTGGGGATGAACATGTCACTGAAAGAGACTGAGCAGTATAAAAGTCTCTTCTGTACATTTCTTCTCAAATTAGTTAGAGCATTAACATTTGGTAAATGATTTAGGAAGGGCCAAAGTTTTTTAGTGAATTTATTATAATAGAAAAAAAGTAGGTCTGTATTTTTGACTCAGTTTGCTTAAATTTATGAAAAGATCACCTCACTTTAAATTTCCAGCAACACATTTTTTGCTGCCCTGATGGCTTGTTAGATTTTAACAATAGAAATGGGACAGTTAAAGTTTCAAAGTCATCACCATCTCTCTCTAGAATTTTTCACTAGATGAACAGAGCCTGGTTTTATATATATGGAAAGTAAATAGGTCTTTAAATGTGTGCATAATTTTCTAAATTATTTTCATGGTCATTTTTGGGTGGAGTTACTGTTACATTTTTAGGCTTGCCCGCTTCATCTGCTTCATAATACTTTGGCATTCTATTTAAATCTTTTCATTATATTGCACTTCTGTGTATTCTTTAACTAGAGATAGACACTCCTAACTAAGAACATGTGTTCACAGTCATGGAATCTGAATGCTTACTCTACAGCTCTTTTTTCAAGTTTGCTTGCTTTAACCATCTCTTCTTCCTACTGATTCAAACGATACTTGTACAGCTTCTGTCTGTCCTCTTTGCTTGCTTTCTTCTTCTTCATAATTTAATTAAACTATGTTTTTAAGTGCATATGATGTATTTGACACCATGAATAATTTGGCAACAGGATACCGAAGGGAATGCATACACGTTTTTCTGCTTACCTTTTGAGATTGGATTTTTACCTTACTTCATACTTTTATACAAACAAAAAATTATTACTCTTGAGTCAACATATTTCAAGCCAGCTTCTGACACCAATACATTCTTCTTTCAGGAGAAAAGATTTAGAAAAATGTCTGATTTCAAATGTTGTAAGGACTATGTAGTGTCTTGTAAAATGTCTATTTTCTTACATCAAGAGTTAAAATGCAATACCAGAATTCTATTAAAAGCATGTAAACCTGTAAGGAATACCAGTCTCTACCTCAACAAGCTCACTGTATAAAGAAAAACAAGAAAAACAAAGGGGACACACACACACACACAGTATTACTCTGGTTTTGTTGGTAAGATAAAATAGTTTTCTTATTAGAAGATGACAGCAGAACAGAAGTAAAAACTGCGCTTGAATTTCATAGTCTTCATTCCAGATGATCCAGCAGGTCCTGGATATAATCACCTGATGCACATTTACTGAACTTTAAACCTGAATGTATCTGACTTAATTGTTTCAATATTTCAGGCCTGATTCTCTTTTAACCCTTAGCTCTATCACTCATGTACACTGTGCAAGCTCACTGAGAAGTAAAGCAAGTTAAAGCAAAGTAGCTGCCACACTGTATGTTTGCAATATGCTTCACTTTTCCTCTACTGATGCTGTTAAGAAAAACATGGTTCCATCATCTCATTCTATGATTAGTCTGACTGATTTACAATATTAATCAATTTTAATTTTCCCTGAAAGGGTTGAGTAACCAATGGAGTTATAAATGGTAGTAAAACTTTTTCTAAGAAGAAAAAAAATTCTCTCTCCCAGTTTTCATATGTTAGTTTGGCCTCTGCTTGATTAAAAATTAAAAATGTGCATGGCAATTGTTTCAGTTTAGCAGATAAATAAATAAATAAGAAGAAAAATAAAGAAGAACTTGAGAAACCATCAACAGTATAGTACAGTGACAAAATAAAACTTTCTAAAAAAGTTCTTCTATTCTGAGTCTGTTGTATCAAGTTTGGTTTTACAACAAGCTGATAGCCGCAGACACTGTTACTGAGCCTTAGGCTTGATAAGCTCAGTTAAAATGTTCTTTAATTTTCCTTAAGATCACCTTTATTAATTTTTTCATTTCTTTTAGTCTCTCAGAAGAAGAGACATCAATTACAAGTAAATAACTTATTCTGGTCCTAATTTGGAAGGGAAGGACTAGGCCTACCACAACCATAGCAAGCCTTTCCCTCCTGATAAGGAAGATCTGTCAGACTTCACCATGTCAGTTTTATTTGTCAAGGAAGCATTAATGTGTTGCAGGGAAAGACAATCCAGAAAATTACAAGTTTAATTTATATGTGACAGTTAACTGATTTCCACATAAATAATTTTCATATAATATAACCAATGTTTAAATGGCACTATATGAAGAAGGTTTTTTTCTTTTTGATTGGAGAGGTTATACTGAAATGATCATTTCAGGAGTGCTATACAAAGTCCTTTTATCTTGGTTTTTCATGTTGCCTTCAAAGATTTTTTGACCTTCTTGTGAAAACAATTCTGAAGTTCATGAGCGTATTAACTTAAAATAGTGCAATACTCAAGGTAAACCTTCTCAAAAATTACATAGGCTGAGAGTATGAAAGGGGGAAGAAACAGTCATCATGCAGACAAATTTTGTTGGGATTTGGAAAAGTCCTGCTGAGTTTTAGCCTTTTTTTTTGTATATTTGTTTTTTTTATTAAATAGAGAAACACCTATTACCTTAATGGCACCAACTGAAAGGCAAAACATTAAGCTTCAGCTCCTCTGATATTCTGAAAATTAATGAAAGTTTCAACACATTATTTCTGCTGGTTTAGATGTGGTTGCTTATATAGTTGAGATAAATTTCGAAGGAGCTGCCAAATCTCTAATGTTTATCAATACCAGTCATCAACACAAATTTTCAACACACTTAATTTCATTACTAATTTATTTTCACTTCTGTTTCAATAAAACTTTTATTTCATTTACAGTTTTCCTGCAGTCTGAGATATAGCATTTTAAGTTGCAAAGAAACGTGGGGAACATTTAACAACCTTGGACACCAGCCAGTGGGAACCTTTGTGTCATACTGTGCAATGCTGATCCTTCCACTGTATTTACTGAATTAAGAATATTGTCTGTGTCTCTTTTTTTAGAGTAATTACTGAAAGAGATAGGAAAATGTAACTATTACCTTATAGACTGCTCAGACCAGATGAACTCTTGTCTGCCATCTCATTTTTAGCAGAAAATAAAAAAGTGTAGGAAAAATCTATATTTTTAATTGATTAAATTTTATCCTCCTTTCACCTTTTTTCTTTGAGGTGAAAATGGACAACCTCACGTTATTTGAGATTCTCAAATCTTCTCGTATGCACTTATGCCTGTGAAAGGCATCTTTATGTGCATACTACTATAGATGTCATTGGGACTATTCATTTGAATAAAGCCTTGAATAGAGTGTTTGTTTAGTCCTTGTGTTTTCTGAGTGTTGTAATCTGTCTTTTCATCACAAGGTTGAGTATTACATTGAATGCTCAACAAAACTGAATGCTGGTGAAGTTGAAAAAGAAATGTCCTACCTATACTACAATTGTCAAAAAAAAATCTGTTTTGATGACAGAACTGAGTCTATGGCTCTTATTTGTTATTGGGTTGACTTAATAGCGTTTTCATATGGAAGACAGATTGTATTGAAAAATGCTGGTTTGCAAAAATCAAAATACTTGTGAGAATGTAAGACTGTGTTAATTTTTTCTGTTTTTTTGTTAGACAGGAATAAAAAGTTTCTTTTGGAAACTCCCTTGCCTTCTTTACTACATCAGCCTGACAAAACTGGTCAAGATAATCCCCAGCTCTTTCAAAATCTTCACCGACAGAGAGGTAAATGGCCAGACAGCCCTCAGATTATGCTTCAGGCTGCCTTTAAGCATGTGGACCTGAAGACACTATTCACACGGTGTGACCTAGGATTAGGAAATCTAGACCTTAAAAGACTTTCAGACAGCCTGGTATGGAAATGTAAATTTGGAAAACCTACAAACACTGATTTTTTTCAGGTCCATACTGTTGCAAATCTCCTGTGTAGTTCGGTTAGATTTCTGCAGAAGTTGGAAAGCAAACTATGAAATAAGTTCCAATAAAGAATGAACAGCCTATCAAGTCTCAAAAGAGCATTGTTTAATGAAGCTTAAATAAAATCTAAATGAAACCCTTGTTTAGTTATTGCCAGCTGTAAACCAAATTCAAATTTGTTTTTTCCAAACAAAATTTCATTTTTTTCAAATGAGAACTCTATGATTGGATGAAATCACAGATCTGGGAGAGGGAGACAGAACAAACAAGATTTATGTCCAGGAAAAGCAAAGACGTTCCAAGGCAGTATGTACAGCACTGTAAGAGGCCAAAGGTGCTAATAAATATAGGGGGAAAATAGGTTTTCAGGAGACAGAAAGTATGTTTGGGCAGAGTAAGAAAGGAAGAGAAGAACAAAATAAGTAAGAATTATTTCAGAAAGTAGAAAGGAGGCTAATACTCAGAAAAAGTGCCTCTTGTATTTTCCTATGAGCTGTGCAATCCATAGGATTTTATTATTTGTGGAAATGCATGTAAAAGTAATCAAATAGGACACCACTTGTGTCCGTTAAAAGCCAAAACATAACTAGTTCAGTTGCCTTAACAGTTAGTGGGCCATTCCTTTAAGACTTGAGTCTCTCTGTATGAACTTTGGGAAATGTCATGAAGCTGTCACTATCATCTGTTGACATTTAAAATCAAAACATCCTATGTCAATTCTGGATTGACTGGAACATACTAGAAACCTTAGTTATCTTAGGAAGAGAGAAGTTAGAAGTTGTGCACATTTAAGTGCCAAGATATAACAGCCTCTTAAAGGAAAACAAAATAGCATGGTCCTGACTATTTTCTAACTTGATCTTTTCCTTCTAGCAAAGGGAATTCCTGGGAATTGGAGGATCCTACAGTTTATTTTACCAAAAGTCTTTGCTAAATGGTGGCTCATTTCTGAATATATGCCACTTATAAATTACTGCGGGGTTATCACCTTGATTTGACACTCAAAACTGGCAGCAAGCAGCAAGGAAAAGGAAATATTTCTCTAACTTTGCAACCTTTTAGGCAAGCAATGGTTTTCCAGAGTATTTCTGAACAACATATATATGTTGCAAATCAGTTCTCCAATACAATCTGACATTTACGGTGCTTGTTAAATTAGCTTTTCATCAGGAGAACAAGCAATCCAACTAAAAACCAGGAGCTAAAAAGTAGCTTTTAGAAATTAAAAACAGTAAAAATCATAACACTCTCCACTTAACTTGAAGGCCAATGGAGCTGTGGGGATTGATGAGCATAAACACCACTACACAAACAAACTACTGGTGCTGCAGAAGTGTCTGCTAGAGTTTCAGAGCTAGAGCACCTTTTGCAGTGAAAAACAGACAGGCAGACCAGAAGTGCCTTCTTCATTTTGTTTAGTTTCATTAATTTTAAGTGCTATGTCAGCTTAGAAAGGCTAAGAGGGATGACCTATCTTGCTGAACTAGCTGGGAATGCACTTACTGCTAGGCAGAAAGATCAAGAAGCAGGTGAGTGTTTTGGAAAAAAAGAAAATAATGTGTTTAAGTGTTTGGGATTTTTATCTGTTATCTTTTCTAATGTGAACAGTTGCAAATATTCAAATTGGTCTGCAGTTTTCTGAGAGAAAGGAGATAAACCCACAAGTTTTCCTGACAAATTTCAGCTGATACAGGCAACAGTTACAGTTTTTGATAGCCGGTGAGCATGAAAGGGTCTGCTGCTTTGTCCAGCACAAGAACTATCCCTCATTTCCCTTTCTCAAACACTAAGGGAAAAGTCTAGTGTTCTGGTCTCTGTAAGATAACTAAAATTTTTCAGTGGTACTATCACTGGCTCAGGTCTACTGGAGGGAGCATGCCATGTCAGCATTACCCACAGTAGAGTTAAAGTCTCACAGCGTCTGTCTGACAGATGGGAAGGTTTTGCCTACACTGGGCAAAAGGGTAAAACTGAACTGTTAGTCTGAATTAATTTCTATTTCCTTTTAGGTATACTGGAGAAGTTTAACTACATATTTTAATTGGAGCTTTCAAGCCCAAATCTTCTGGAAGAGACTACTAAAATCTTATTTGTAGTGATATTTTGATTTAAAAGTACTGTTGCTGTTGGTGGTACAGTATTAACAGTTCTGGGAGCCTTGCTAAGATGACATTTTCAGCATGCAAAGTTAAGGGGCATAGGTCAGAAAACAGCAGAAATAGAAAACTACTTTCACTACTAGTGATGGTATATACAGAGAGGAAGAACCCATATGGCAACTTTGTTACACAAGCTGACATATACCTGCACTGTAAATGGTCATTATTTCAGATTTATAGAATGGAATAGTGCAGGACTGATGATTCATATAATGACTAAATTCTAGAAGTAGTAAACATTGCTTCCCCGTCATAGATATAGGACAAAATTAGTTGGTATTCCAAATTCAGCTAATAGTGGAAAATACAATATTAAATGACTAGCAACCTGGCTGGCAGCCTCCGTAAAGAGGTCAAAATCTGAATGATTAATGGCAGATGAGCTGTCCTTTGACTTGTTGAGTTTATCTTCAAGTCTATTTTAAACAAGTTTGGACAGATATAGTAGAAACTTACTTGTCATTTTCTACTCCTTCCCTGTGGAGAGAAACTTTTCAGTCTGGCACTTTCACAGACTCTGTTATATAAAAATCTCTTACAAAGCTGCAGTCCTGAGATGTTCCTACCTTCTTGACATTGATAAAAGAAAACACTTTCTTAATTATTTATCTATATGCCAGAAATATGCAGAAAAGAACTGAATTATCATTTCCCATAGAGCCTTTTTCATTCTAGCAGTCTAAAAAAAAAGCATTTAATAAATAAATAAGAAGAGTTTTTCATCTGCTGGCACTGCAGTAAGAATATAGGCAAAGAGAACACCTACTATGCCTTTACCAATAGTTTTCATACATTAGATATTAGAAATCAGTGACAGGATGCTGCTGCCTGCTTGTCCAGGGACAGTGCATTTTTCTTTCACAGTACTTTACACTTCTCTCTCTCTTTTCTTATAACATCAGACATTAAATGGATATTTAAAAGTCCAGCTTAAATTTTATGATATATTATGTCATTGAAACTTAAGCAAAACCTGTTAAAGAGAACAGACAGATGTGAATTTTCCAAGTTCTAATGTTCAGCTTCTGGTACTCTGAGCATAAAACTGCTTTGGAGACTCTCCCCTCTCTCTCTGCCCTCTTCTTAGAGTCACGGAATTCTCTAGGTTGGAAAAGACCTTTAAGATCATCAAGTCCAAGCATTAACCTAGCACTGCCAAGTCCACCACTAAAGCCTAAGCACCTTGTCTACCCATCTTTTAAATACCTCCAGGGATGGGGACTCAACCATTTCCCTGGGCAGCCTGTTCCAATGCTTGACAACCCTTTTGGTTAAGAAATTTTTCCTAATAGCCAACTGTAACATCAGAGGTATGTGACCAGTTTTAATATATGGAAATAATATTTATTAATTTTACGTAAGTCCTTAACAATCCCATTTGGATTTTCTTCAAGCTTTAGTGAAAGGGGGAGGGACAGAAAGACATTGCCATCACACTGCTCAGAGAAAGCTTAAGCTGCAGAGCTGGGTGCAGACTGAAGTAGATTTCCCAGGTGGCTGGATACATTCATCAGTGCCCTGGGGACACCAGTGGTCCTTGTAATCTCTCCCCCTGCTCCTTTTAGGGACTGAGCTGCCTTTGCTGTCCAAGCTCTGTCCCATCACAGCTGGGCAACCACCATCAGACTGACCTCTGTGATGAGCTGACTGAGGGAGAGTTGTGAGGAACCTTGGTTGAGGGCTACCTCCCATTCCTTCCCCTCCAGAGCAACATTTTGTTCTTGCCCGATCCGCATGGCAGGTTTGTTGTGCCTGGCTGTGTCTCTTGCTGGTCCTGGCTAGACCTGCTGACCTGGCTCCCCAGATAGACCTTGGACCTGACTCATCACTGCAGATTGCTTTGGCAAACACTATCTGGTCCTGCTTACTGTCTCTGGACTTTCCCCACTCTGCTTGCTCACATATTGCAGGTTGGTGTCCTTGCTGGTGAGGTTGTGGTCTTGCCCACCTTGCTTGCCACCAGCATGGGCTCCCCAGTGAAGGCATCTTCTTGTACTTCCTCACCAGTCTCCCCCGACCCTGCGACCATCTGAGGGCTGAACGAAACCACAGGGTATCTGCCTGCCTCTGGCCTCAGCACACTGTTCCAGAAAGACATTTCTGTATGGCTGTTTCTTGAAGCAACACACACACACAGAGCTGAGGCCAGAAACAATGGCAAATGAATGTCTGTATTGATGCTAGATATATAAGGATTCCCTTTGGCAGACAAAGTCCTTAAGGATTAGTTGTGATACAGCTATGTCTCTGTGCTTGACTGCAGGGCCTCTGGCCCTGGGTTTTGAATATCATTAGGAGGCTTGTGGTTTATTTACTTTTTTATTTTCCCCATAGAAGTTGTATATAGTTCTGGAATAGAAATACTTTGTGTTCATGCTAATATAAATAATAGTATATATCACTGTACATATTTGATATATAGCAGTTGGACAATTGTTATTCTTTTTACTTACCTAGTGGTAATATAAGGGCAATTTTTTTTCTCATTTAGTGTTAAGAAGGAATTGTCTAAATCCAGTATCACGAATAAGTAGAATAGGATTTATTGTGACCAGAGGCTGCTTTCTGAGAGGCTGACTGTGAAATCTTTTTTTCTTATTTCTGTTTTTGCAATGTGATGGAAAACTACTAAAGTGAGAGGGATGCTATTTCAAGATCATTGTGAGAAAAGTAAACTTAATACTAACTTTGAATGTATACTGTGCACATTTTAACTGGTAGGGATAACTGGCACTCAGATCAGTCTCAGTCTTGACAATTCTCTGGACAACACAGACTGTACGTTTGCTTTGCTTTTAGTTAGTATTCTCATGGATTTGTTTATTTAGATGTTGTGGGTCACACCTTGAACTGACATGAGTACTTGAATTGGCTATTGCTTGAAGTAACGTTTAATAGCTGAGACCACCTGGTGCTTTGAGGATCTAGAATGTGCATTTCTAGCCTTCTATGAAAATACTGTGGATTTTTTATTTTTAAAGGCTGAAGGAGGTCAGCCTTCGTTTTGGAAGATTATCTAGCTCTGAAGGAAGTAATGAGGTAACCTCCATCTTAAGGTCAAATTTTAAAACTTTCCAAAGCCTTTAAGGACAGAGCCATTATTATGTGAAAATTGTTCAGTGTTTTGTGTTTAATTAGCTTTAAACTGGGCTCATGTAAATCTCCTGGCAAAAAAAAAAAGTTCAAAAATCACCATTATAGATGCCCATGTCAAAAGAAGTGCCAAAGAGTAGTATCTCTGTGAATTAAGGAAAGTATCTTGAAGTGCACACCTAATTATGTACACCGCAAAAATAACACCATTATTCTTATCAAAGCTCTGTGAAGAGGAGTTTATCAGAAGCTTTAACTTCTTTTGCGATGCTCTGGAAAGTTGCAATTGGAAAGTTCTTGACAAAAGTTTTCTGGAGATAAAAAGATTTCTCTGTCTAAAACTCTCTCTATTGCACCTATTTTGAATTTGGTTTTTACTTATTCATTTGCTTGTTTGTTGCGGAAGGTTTTTCTGTTTGTTTCTAAATCAAACTTAAAAGGAAGTTGCATTAAAATTTTACAGCAATTTCAAAAATGTAAAGAATCAACCTAGAGCTACAGATGTGATAGTTTAATCCTAAACTTGCTATGTCCCTATTATTTCTCAGAAATTGTTTATGAAGTTCAGACTATTATCTTAGGTATAGAAACTTCATAATCTTACTCATGCTTGATAATATGTGGCAATGGTCTTGTTTGGGGAGCTTTAAAAAAAACAATCACCTTTTCCTCAGGCTAATTAACACATATGAACCAGCCCTGCCAGGCAGAACCTCAATAAAGATAGAGCTCTCCAAACTTTTCTAGTTCGCTTGTGAAAAAAAAATGAAAAGTTATCACTTTAAGTTTGGCTTTATCCTCAGAATTACAACATATTCACACTGAAATAAATATTATATATGTGTGTGTACAAATGTATACTTGTGTATACAGATGCACAGATAGATGTACACAATATAATTCTCTCAGTAAAGACAAAACATTCATTTCTGAATTTGAGAAACAGGTGTGTAAACAGCAGTCTACCTGCTCAGGTTATGCTATGATTCTCAGAACCATAGTTCTTCAACAGTTTCAAACAATAACTGTCAGAAATATCAATACAAAACTACCAAGATATATCTAAGTTAAAATACCTCAGCAAATACTCTGCTTGAATTACTAGACACATTTCCTTTGAAATATTTTTTGTTAAATTTTTACTATTTTTAAAACTCATAGATACAACAGCAACTCTTAAGCATATAAATACAATTAAAGTACCTGACAGAAATATCAGATGTATACAACTTATAAGATGATCAGTACAACTAGAGTGAATGAAAAAATACCACAGGATTTAAGTTATTGCTGCATGGGAAATCAATAAGATACACAGGATATTAAACAATATTATTTTGTACCTTGTGTATTGGATGCAGGCAGATCATTTAATGAAAAAGATCCAAAAGAGAGAGGAAGGGAAATCACTGGAGTTTTCTCAAAACTAGTTTCTTGGACTTTCTAAAACCAGTTTCTCTAACCTGTGAAAACTAGATCTTCTTCACTAAGTTACAACCATGCATTTATCAGTGACAAATAGGAAACATAAACTTCATTATCTACTTCAGACAAGTAGTATATTCAGTGAACTAAATCCACTGCTGGTGTAATTCAAAGTTGATGATTTACAATAGAGATTAATTTTCCTTATAGCTTCAAAGACTGTTAAACTGGATGAAGTTTAAATAGGAAGCTGCTTGTTGAACACATATTTCCTACAAAACATGTAATGTGTTTATGTGGTGGGTTGACCTTGGCCGGCTGCCACATGCCCACCAAGCCACTCTATTACTCCTCCTTCCTCAGCAGGGCAAGGGAGGAGACAATAAGATGAAAAAGAACTCATGGATTGAGATAAAGGCAGTTTAATAAAGAAACTGCAAAGGCTATGCATGAAAGCAAAGGAAAACAGAAAGATTTATTCTCAACTTCCTGTCAGTAGGTGATGTCCAGCCACTTCCTGGGAAGCAGGGCCTCAGTACATGTAGTGGTTGCTCTGGAAGGCATTTGCCTTTACAAATGCCCCCCACTTCCTCCTCCTTTCTCTTAGCTTTCATTGCTGAGCATGACATCACATGGTATGGAATATCTCTTTGGTCAGCTTGGGTCAGCTGTTCCAGCTATGTCCTTTCCCTATTCTAGCTACACATACAAAGCACAGCACTATGTGGGCTGCTATAGGGAAGGTAACTCCATCCCAGCCAATACAGTTCATTTCATACCATTTTTTTTTACGAAACATTACAAATCCCCCTAAGATTGTGATCTCTGTGGTTTTAACCAGATAATGGAAATCAGTTGACATCTCTGGAGACTGGCTCTGTGGACAGTGATCTTTTTGTAGGCATTAAAATATTAATTTAATGTCCCAAAACAAGTGAAAAAGTTCAATAGGGAACAAACGGATTCAAGAAACTGATAACACTCAATATATTATCGAATAAGGGGGTTTCAAAACCAGCATTTGCCTCTTTCCACCTACAAACTTTTGTATTAAACGCCTAGACTAGCATGAGAAGGTGAGCTAACAATATGCTACACCCTAATTTGACAGCTTTCTCTTTCTGTATGTATTTCAATTCATTTTTTAAAATGGAAAGACGGTGAAGCAAGCTTTCCTTGGTATTCAGTTTAGTATTGCACTTAGGTAAGTTTATAGTTTACAGTATCGTGTCAATGATCAGCTTTAGCACCTTGTTTTGATGTAGATTTCACTTGCTTGTTAAAGTTTCTGCTGTGTTTCCCTATTTGGTTTTGGGCTTGTTTTACTAGATTTACTTTGAAAGCCTTAGAAAATTCATTAGGTTTTTTATACTGTGTATAGATAGATGAGATCTCTGTGTTTAGTCTTTGTCTTTTTAAGTAGCACTTCAAGATTTGAAGTTAAAGTACTACCAGTTGGAGAAAAAAAATTCTGAATGCTCCATACTGGAAAATGCAAATTCAGAAAGTAAATCTATTTAAATTCTTTTGTTTTGATTTGTAGTATGAGATTAAAAAAAAGTTAACTTACATATTAAATCCAAAATAATTTCAATTTAAAACAAATGTTTAAACTGTTTATTTTAAAAATTACTAAAATATAGCATTTTGGTATTGTCAAGAACACTTTCTTGCTCTTCTCATGAGAAGAATTTCCAGTAAAATTTATCTGAGCTTGCAAATTTTCGGTTTTGTGAATTCTGGGGCTCTCAACTCTTTCCTCTACATTTTCTATGCTTTCCATATTTCAATGATATGTGGTTCATGTAAATTAATCAGCAGATTCAGTCTAAGAGTCTTCTTGTAAGACCCCATTAAAGCGTTTGTCTAAGCTAATGTCAAACCTTTCTGACAAAGTAAGCAATAGGTAGTGGCAGATATTGACACAGATAGATAGATTTCTATCAAGTGAATTTTCAGTCCCTTAAAAAATTAAAATTTGAAAGTAAGAAAGCTCTTCATAAGACTAAATTCTTGTACAATATGGAAATACTCTGAAATGAGAAGATTGCTGTATTAAAAAATGTTATTTATAGTTTGTTTTTAAAAAAGCAGAATTTACAGATCACAGAAGGAAGATGGCTTGTGGGGCGCTTTAATTTATTCATCTGACCTTCTACACAAGAAAGTTGCTCATCTGAACATGAAATTTTGAAAGTGTAACAAGAAGAAATGTGAATCAAAAAAATAATGAAAAGGATGACTGAACATGTTTTTATTAAATATGACCTTTCTCCAGATCATACAACAACATGTAAACACAAATAATGGAAATTAAATACAAAGAAACGGTGCGAGTATAGTGAGATCTCCATAACCAGAAATAATGGAATCAATTTTTCCTGTATGGTCTGGCAGAGTCTGTCTTTTGACCTTTACAACATGGCAAAAGATTTATCTATTCTTTCAAGTACTTGTTTGAAGATGTGGCTTATGTTTTGATGGGGGAAGGATCGCTGGTTGCATTTTTTCCCTTCCTCTACTAGAAAAGAAGAAAAAAGTAATGTTTTATTTAAATTGTGTACTTGTATATGTATGTATATATATATAAAATATATTTTTGAATGTAAAATTGAATAATATACAACATAGCTCAGAACTCCCCTGGATATGGTTTTTAAAGCTTACTTTGAGACAAAATCTAATTCACAGAATCAAATGTTTAAACTACTACTGTTGCATTGGCCTACAGTCAGCATTTATAATGGTGCAAAGGACGTATAAAAGGTTCATTCAGCTTTTGTTCTACATAACATTTGTATTCACATTGTACAATAGTGTAAAGGATAATACCTGAAAATAAACAATACAAAGAAAATATTAATTCTGTTACGTTTGGATAGATACCTATTTTATTCCCTTAATCTAAAGTCAAATGTAGGATCACAGATTCTGCTTTCACATTATGTCAGATATGGAGTAAATTATGAGGCACCAGAACTTCTAATTAAATTGAATATTTACATTTTTTTTTAATAGGAATTTCAGAAAATAACATGAGAAAGCAATAGAGATATAAGTATAGTTCAGAACAACATTTCCAGAATCACCATTGCAATCCCTGGTGTGAATAAGAGGAAGAGAATTACCAAGTCACTCTTGCTCAATAAAATTGGCTCCAAGAAAGATGTTTTACAGAAGTAGGAAAAGCAATCTCAAACGTTTAAAATAGATAAAACAATGGTGCTAGCTGTTATTAGGGGTTATGAAATGAGTAATCAGCCCTAAAATTTGTAGCATAGTATTTTCCCTAATAATGCCATCTCTTGTTTGCATGCATTTATTTTAAAAAGGTCTTCTTTTTACAGAGCATTAAAATAACAGCAGGTGTTATGAAGAGGTATTTTACAAAAATAACATGTAATTGAAATCAGTGTTGACTCAGTCAACTTGAGTTCATGCATATGTCAATCATAGAATGGGTCTGCCAAGCCACTACTTGTGAAAAGGAAGACAGACACAAGGGAAGACAGGAAGGAAAGAAAGATTTCTTTAAACATTCTGCAAAAAATATTGTGACTATTTTTCATGTAAATATGCGACTAATTCCTTAAAGAGACAGAAATCTATTGCACTTTTGAAAGCTGTTTGTTCCCTACTAATTTAAATATTCAGAACATTCATAGACAGAAGTTACAAATATTTCATTTAAATTCAGAGAGTTAGAAAAGATTTGTAGTTAAGCAAAAGAGCTTGAGAAATGAACTAAGCTCTCAGCTGAGAATCTGTAAAAGACTATTTATCATTATGTATGTGTACATCTGTGTTTCTCTTGCATGTCAGACCTTAGGGCTTATGCTTATGGGAGGATATTCAAAGCCCAAATAAAGACTATTTCTTACAATCTGAACTAAGTGTTTAACCTCCACTGAAGGCACACCCACTTAATGCCAGCATATTTGACTAACTCTTTTGTGGCAGTTGAGCAAGTCTCTGAAAGACAGAATGGAATTGACAAAAAAGCTCTAAACAAAATATGACAAGTAGTTAGCAGCATCACAAATCATGAAGGCCTGAAAGCAGTGCCTCTTAATTTGGTTTTACAACAGTAGGAATCAATTCATATCTTCATTCTTTTTCTTCATAGATGCTTTCTCCTGCTAAGAAATTACCCCATCTTGGTCCTTATCCAAGTATTATGTCTTGAAAACACAGACTCTTTGGATGACAAAGAAGTGCCAGTTGGAAGGACAGAGTCACTGACTCACTTGGCTCCATGCACATCTGAGGTATCCCCAATCCATAGCAAACGAGGTGAGGTCTGACATAAGCCTGATTTCTTTACCTACGTTTATTACTGAAGCATAAAGAAAAGTGGATTTTTTTTACTCTCAAGCAGGACAAGTAAGAGCAAAAGACACCTTTTTTTAAAAGGACTATGTAAAAACTGGAAAAGAGACATTGAAACAAGAATGATGGATGAGTGGATGGAATTTCACAGATAACATTTCCACAGCAGAGAAAGTCACAAATATTTTTACCTATTTTTTTTTCCCTGATATATTAACTCAGTATTTGATATTTTTTTCCTGAAAGCAAAGTACAGTTCACAGTGGATAAGGAAAAAAATATTTTCTATACTCCCAAGTTTTTGGGAGAAAAACAGAAGCTTTTTCTTTCATAGGTGTTCTTAATGAAATGAATATTCATTAACAGATAGAATATACTGATAGAAATCTTCATTTCCCAATAAATGGTATAGACCTTGGTAAATGTTATTTATTGATGGAGATTATATCCCATAAGAAACCCAAAGCAAAGGTTTGGAATCACTATGGTATTCAGAAACTAAGTAACTGAATTTTATTAATTAATCTTAACTTACACAGAGTTCAGAATCCTGAATTAAACCCCATGGGTTATAAGAGTAGAGTTTATTCATCTACATTATTTTGAGTAGTTCTTTTTCTTTCTTGCGTGTGTTTTTCTTCTGGATACTGCTGATGAGACAATCATTTTTGCCGTATTTTTGGTGTTTATAAAATTATTTTAATAATTTGACCTGTTATGTCTTCCAATAACATCTGCAAGGCATAAATACACAGTCAGTTCTTTTGATCCTTTTGTCTTGATCACCAGCAGTAACAGAGTATAGACGATACAATCAGTATGCACTAAAAAAAAAGAATACATCTCTATTCACTGATACAACACTACTGAAATAAATGTTTTTCAGTGTTGGTAATACTTAAAAGATAGAATACTGTAAATCCTAGAAGATCAACTGTTTTAAAAGATTTTGGCTCCTTGTAACTTCCTCACATTTCAGGTGTTAGTGATATAATATACTGAGAAAGAACACTTTAATGCAAAACTTATTCTAAGTACCTGTCTTGAGATCAGATATCTCTTCCTATGGATTTCTGAAGGGAAGAGAGACTGAGTGTAAGCTCACCTGGCTGTGCAGCCACAGTCCTGCTAGTAACCAGTTAAGTCTTCACAGTGACCACAAACCCTCTGGACCACAGGGACACCCTTAAGTGTAGTGTACAGCAGTATGGGGGGTATAAACCTGTTGGGTTTTAATTCTGTAAAGCATGGCGGTTTTGATAAATGGTTTCAGGTTTGGGTTTCCCATGTTCTGATACCCATTTCTGCATGAAGCGGTTACACTGCTTCTTCGTGTGAAGCTCCCCAGAACTCTCATGCACATGAATAGAGTTGCCAAGGTCAAAATTTGTCCTATAAATAGGTAGAACTGGCAGTGTGCTTGCTGATAACAGAAGCTAGGCTTTTCATTATATACATGTTTAAAAATCCCTGTGTCCTACTTTGAAAATGATTTTTCTATTTGAAATTTCCTTCAGCTAACAGTTTTAAATTGATGGTATGCTAAGAGGTTCTTTACTAAATTGTTTTTCTTGTGCTTTTAAATCTCGGTATTAAATACATTTATCATCACAATTATGAGACACTAGCTTGAAATAATCATAACAATAAAACCAACAACAAAAATAAGAACTGTTGACAAGCTGCTTAGTAAATATTCTACCATTTTCAAGGAAATGAACTGGCTGTGGCTATTCCATTGTGTCTAGTTTAGAGCTCCTTGGACTAGAACTGGAAATGGTCCACATCCCTTCCACTTGACCAGCCTGGAAGACTGGGATGTCCACATGTTTTTTAAAGTTAGTTTTCTCATGACAGAAGATGGAAGAGGGTCAGGCTGCCTGGGCTTAGTCTTTAGAGTTTGTAAGGGAAGTTTAGTAAAACATCCCAAGGATGTCTAGAAGAGCCAGACTCAGATCCTTAAAAGTCACAAACTCAATTCTAGGTTTTTATTGCTTGAAGTTTACTGTAAATCTGTATCTAGTACATGACAACAGAGGATATTGCCAGTATTTTAGAGCACATGGACCAGGTAATGTAGAGTACATTCCACCAGCATAACAGGGACTGCAGTGTGATACGAGAGGTGAAATACCCTGCTGTGAAGTTAGGAATTGGCTGTTTTGTCCTGGGAAGTTAGGCAAATCTGGTCACCATCTATACTTGGAGCATATTTTCTGCAACTTGCCAGGAACTTTTAGTTCCTATTGGTATTCTGAAGTATCTCACAGAACTAGAAGTCATTTAAAGAATATATTGATTCCTATAAAAGTTAATAATATATAATTAAAGAAATTGAAAGACATAATGGGAAAATGTGGGATAAATTTTCAGCTGCAATATTTTCACAAATGCTATCTGTAAATGAAAAGGAATCACCTGTCAGTGTTTAAGAGGCATTTGGACAATGCCCTTAGTAATGTGCTTTAACTATTGGTCAGCCCTGAAGTGGCCAGGCACTTGAACTAGATGATCGTTTTAGGTCCCTTCCAACTGAAATATTCTATTCTATTTGATTTGATTCAACTTGATTTGGTATGACTGGATTCCATACTACATTTTATTCTGTAATATATACTATTTTTTATGCTGATACTAATTTTTGAAGGAACAGTATCATTTACACTGATCATCTTTTTACCATTTTGGTTTTCTTTAACTTCTGTGGAAAGTACTTCGCTCTGCATTTAATCATGTCTATCACGAGCTATTAAACACGACGTTGAAGACAGAATTTGACAGAAGATATCTAATTCCAAATTGATGGAAGCTGAGAAGGTACCCAGGGAAGTCTTACAGTGTAAATTTCTCTGTTCTGATAATTTTTTTTTTCTTAAGCATTTTCAACTGGCTATTTTCAGAAACAAGATGCTAGCATGAATGCATTATGTTCCATTATATTATTTAGCAGAATAAATCAGTCTTAAAGAGATAATTTTAACCATTTCTAAAATGCAGCCTTCCCCACCATTATTTGTTATGCAATTCGGTACAGTAAATGAAAGCAACTGCTTAGTTTGAATCTACAGAAGAATGTAAATAAACACATTTTATAAATAATTCACCCAGAGATTTAACCAGCATATTGGACTAAAAAAAAATTCTTTATCAAACATGCAAATACTACAAATAGCAAGAAAAAAAAAGTGTTTTCTTTCCTCATAATTTTTTAAAGTATGAATGGTAAGTTGCAGAGTAGTTTTTGTTGTCAACTTGTGGTGTGCACAGTAGTCATATTTTATAAATGAAGGCATTGCGGAACAAACTTGACCTCCTTCCATTCAATAGTTGTGGTAAGTGATGATGAGTCTGCATATTCTTTCCCTTTATTTTAAACCTTGCATCTTTCACCAAATGTTGGGTAGTAACAGCTGAATAGTGGATTTCTGGACATAATTTCTGTTCACTAGTCAAGTAGTTAAAAATAAGAACCTGAAAGAGATAGTTTGAAAATATTTGTCAAGTATTTGGTTAACTTCTTCTTGGAACAATTTGATCTTGTAAACTACTGCTATTTTTCTCTTATTCTGTGTTCTTTGATTCCAAACAGGCATGAAACATGGGATTTGTCTTGTCTAAATTCCAATGTCTCAAAGATTGTCTCAATCTAAGCTAGCTGTATAAATTCTCTTTATTGAGAGAGAGTATGTAGACAACTTGTCTAAGCTGTCTTAGATGCTTATCTTCAATGAGATTAATCACTCCCTGAAGATGTTTATTTCTCTCCATTGACTATAAAGGAAGACTAGATGACTAGTTTAGATGACAACTTTTAGCTGTCTAATATTTACTGCGATAGACCTTGCACAAAGTGCCCAGAAGCATTTTGGTTTTTGAGGCACTGAATCACTACTGCTTTGAATACCAGATTTCAAAAAAAAATAGTCTGCATTCCCTGAGACAGACTTATCTCCCCCTTCAATTTTTCAAAGTTGATTTAGAAATGTTTAGAATTTAAAAACCTTATTAATGGCTTGGTACAAAAGGAGAATTTTGCTCGAAAATTTGGATTCAGTGTCCTAAAAACATACTGTAGAGGATAAAATAAATTACATAAATAGAAATAAAATTAAAAGATTATAAGAATACTGTCATATTTTATTGATGATTAATCCCCTTTTGGCTCTGGGTTATAATAATACTGAATAGATCAAAACTGTCTTTCTGGTTTATTATTTGCCACCAACTCATACTTTCAGTATGAAATTACATCTTAGCTTTCAGTCACCTGCAAATCACTTTGTTATATACATCTTTTAAAGTTCACACCCCATCTTTCTTGTGAAAGTGCTGGGATATAATATACATCCATAGAAGTAACCATTAACCAAAATTCATTCTTTTCTGTCAGTGTCACAGGTTTTAAATATTTATCCTGCAAGTTCTTATCACTGAGATAATATCCTCATGGGCAATATTGGGATAATGTTGCTCATCCGCTGCCTGCATGAAGTAATTTCAGGGAAGGCTAACAAATATCCCTGCCAGAACATGCACTTCAAGATGCATACAGGAAATATTGGAGACTGACAGAACTCATAGAGCTGTTGCAAAGGGTTGCTGAACTTGAATTTGAAATATTGTTAACACCCACACCCCCTCAAAAAGAGCAAACAACCCCACACCCTAAAAAAAACCAAATACAAACAAAACCAAACCCCCTCAAAACTCTTGACTGGTCAATTTTATTCTAACAGGATTTATACCACCCTATGTTTGCATTACTGTAACTTTTCAGGTATCAACTGCCAAATTCTAGTAAGAATAGAGACTAAACCACGTGCATTGGCTAATTTGACAGAAACAAGTGTCCAGATTACAGGTCAAATCAGGTCAAATGTGTCCAGATTACAGGTCAAATCAGCTTTATCTGGTGGTTTAGTAACAGGCATCAATACACTATTAATAATTATAGGTATTAATAAAAGTAAAACCATTACCTTAATTTTATCTTATTAGTCTGTAGAAGACTAGTCAACACTGATGTTCTTTTGACTCATAACACTGTTAAAAAACATTGTTCCTTTTGCACAAACATCACAGAATGAGCTAAAGAAAAAAGTCCATCACCTTCCATTTTCAAACACACCATGAACTAGGTTGCATTTATATGTCCTGTGAGCCTGTTCTTTACACTAAGCTTTCTGAGACCTTTAATGTTTTTTGCAACTATTCAAAAATAGTACTTCTAGTTCTGACAAAATGGTTAATCATAACTAGATTAATAGGATTGATATAGTAAAACTTTAAAATTTTAGGAGCCTTTTTGACTCTAGGTAATCTTCTTGTGTCATCTTTTACATTGGTATCTCTGTCCTTTGGTCTGGAGACGACTGAAATTAATATCCTACGATATGCCTTGTTTTCAGCAATTTCTCGCCTTTCTCTGAAAAGAAAATAAGTCAGGATAAACTAAATGAAGGTATCACAAGCTGAAGGGCTTATCTGAACTTCTAAAATGTTTAACATGCACAATTATTATCAAGGTTATTAATTTTCCTGCTAGTAATAAAGCATAGCACTTTGATATAATGATGGGAAACTTGATGCAAGCAGTATTAGAAGATTAAAAATAGTGTTCTTGTACATGAACAGTACCCTTATTCCATACTTCAATTAATTGAATAGTAGTAACAACACTCAGAATATCTCGCTTGTTAACAAGCTACTAAATAAGTTCTTAACTATGATGACTATTCAGTATGATGTCTTAATGAAGCAGATTGTTACTTTGATTTGGTTAAATAAAATTTGCAATACAAGTCTCAGTAGAGGCATTTGTATTGTTTATGTACTGACAGATAGGACTTACTATTATATATTTCTCAGAACCGTGCAGATAGCAGTTTATCAGGACTGACCTTTAAGTTATATGGGCAAATAGACTGGACTCATTGTAATTTCAAAAATTATACAAAGCTAATATTCTCTGTATTCTCTGTAATGTAATTGTAAAACACAAAACAGGTCAGCATCTGCTTAAGTACTTTAGTACTAGTTTTTGTGAAACTCTATCAAATTTCCTGTGAAAATTAATATGTATATTTCTTATTGAAGGGCAAGAATGTTCTTCAGAATGACAGAAATCACCTTGGTTCATAATATGGAAAAAGGGATAAGGTCCTCTCATACCTCTTGTCATTTCTGATATAGATGATAATAAAACGTATAACTCACCCTGAAAGAGAGGATTGTCCTATTGGCATTTATATCTCCTGCCATAATCCTAAATTCCTCTGAGACCACCACAGACATGAGGTTTTGTATGGCTGACAGTACAGGAACAAAAATATTCTGAATATTGATAGTCAGACATGGAGACTTTAATTTTATTATGTGAAAAACTTCAGATAAGTTCATAGTGATTAAAATACATTAGCTGTACACAGCTCTTTCATAATGAAATTGGTGTCTATCCATTTCTTAACAGAAAAATATTCATATAATTTAAAAAAAAAGCCACTACAATTGGTACTAAATAACCCTTTTTTGTTAAATCTTTTTAAAGTGGAGATCACCACGTTAGAAAGATACAAGACAAGACAAATACTTTTGTTCCTGAAAACAGGAAAAGTTGAGACGCTCTGACATGTCCTTAGGATACCTGGAGTTGGTAGCGCACCTTTGCCGGAATGAAGGGAAAAGGAAAAAAAAAGAAAAAAAAAAAAAGTCATCTCAACCACTGTACTTTTCATAGACACAGACTCAATTCTCCTCTTTCTTCTCTTCAAGCATAGTCAGTTTCTCGTTAATAGCATGCAAATAAAGTAAATGCAGCTGCTAATGTGTTATTCTCTAGTCATTTGTTGCAGCTGATTAAGGAGAGAAATGTAAAAGGTTAATTTTCTAATTACATACTCCCCCGAGGTAAATTATGCATGTTATCACATCCATTGACACTCTATAATGGGCACTTTTTATTACAGAGTGATTTTCTATGAAACTGTGTATCTTCATAGAGTTTATTTTTAGTAAGCAAGAAGATGGAGAGAAGGAAAAAAGAATATCCATCCTATCAAAATTTCTTAACTCTTTCTGGAGAGCTTGCTAACAGGATATTAAAGCTTGCCAAAAAAAAATCTCCCTTTCTTCTCACATCTTATTTGTAATTCCATAAAACTGTAATAAATTGAACAGAAAGCAATGAGTCTGGGTTAAAAGACATACTAATGTTGTGTGGCTCTCAGTAAACTTTTGAAAAGCAGCTACATCTGAAATTCATATTAAACAAGAATTTCCTTTGGACATGAATGCAGTGTTTTCCAGGAAAGAGATACCAGAACTCACCAACTATAAGACCCCTTAATTGCCAGCCAGGTGCTGACCCCACCTAATTTGAAAGCTGCTTTTCAGGCTCCTTGTACTTTCTGAATAAAGGTCAAGATGCTTAGCTGAGTAGTCCTAAAAAAAAGTGTGCTTTGGTAGTTTACCTACTGTACTTCCTATTGCCCCCTCAGTGGTGGAACACAAAAGCAGCATGGACATAGGTGACCACCAATTATTTAAGATGTTAGCCTTGTTTCAGGCTAAAACCAGATGGTTTGCATTTGATAAAAAGGGAAAAACAAGACATATAATTTGAGTAAAATTCAGTCATGACTCCACTGTAATCAGAAGTACTACATCAAGGTACTCTGTCCCTTCTCGCTTAATGGGATATGTAGTTATAAAATAAATGCAGCTAACACATATCTGCTTATAACAAATGAAGCAGCTGAAACATGAAAAAACAAAATAGAAATAAAATTTTAATTTCTTAGAAATCATTCTAGTTCAAGATTATTTTGCATTATATAACACTGATATAGATATGAATATATAATTATAACATTTGTAAAAAAATAATTTTCAGGCCAAAATTCCTTCAATAGACATTTTCGACAATTTCTAACTAACATCAACTAGAAATTTATTCAATGATTATATGATCTAAAGTTATGCTGTTCTAAAACCTTACTAAACAAGATCCAGAGGACTGAGGGTAATGTAAAACCTTAAACCGTCAGATTAGGCAGAGGGAATAGCTGGGAAGGAACTTTGAATTAGTTGAGATCATGGCCTCGTTTCATTCCCACTGACAATAATCCATTTTTCATGCAGCACTGGCACACTAGTAGTTCTTTTCTCCTTCCCAGCCTCTAATATAAAGAGGCTTTATAGCCCTTCACTGCTATGTAACCTTTGTATCTCTTCAAACTTTTTTATCAGTCTCAACTTTGTCTGGTGCAGACTGTGTACTACATCTAGTCCTATGAATTTAAAGCAGACTAAACAAAGCATTTTGTGTGTCTGAAAAGTAGCTACTATTAATGGATACACAGAGTTCTACTGAAATTCAATCAAGTTATGCCCAGTTGCACCAATAAAATATTTGGCCCTTCCATACTTTCAACATCAAGCTAAATCTCTGCTCTTTCTCTCCTTTTCTGCTTTTTCTCTCTTCAAAAAGGAATTCTGAAGAATAATCTCTGAAGTTTCATATACTTTGTTTCTCCTATGTCAATGTATTATAACTGTTTGTTACAGAAACAAAACAATTTCTTTCCAACTTTTGATGTTATAGCTTATGAAAATCAGCCTGTCTCCTTCTCTCTGTCCTCCAGTCCATCATCCTTAGAATAGTCAACAATTGGAAAAAAGAAGTTGATAATTCTTAGCAGGTAATGGCTGAAGGATGAGCTAAAAGGACAGAAGGACATGGTTGATATCTTTAAGCTGCAGTAGATCAGCAGTTCAGGAGAGCTTGATTAAATTAAGGTTACATGAGGTGCAACTGTCAAAGCCTAAATTTAAGGTATGGGGCTTAACAACAATGCTGTAGAGCCTATTTAAAGGGTTATGGAATGTTTCTGCCCTATGACACTGATCAGTTGTCTAATTTATTCCACTCAGGTAACAAGTAATAGCTTTTCACAAATAAGTGTGGCTTTGATTCAGTCTTTCGTTATATGAGACTTCTCTGTGATTCCAACACATTTTGGATCAAGATGAATACAGAAGCAACCAGAGGTCAGACTGCAGCTGCTAGGTAATAGATGGCCACAGAGTACTGTCAAGATTCCAGCACATATACCTGAAGACATCCAGAAGTAGAAATAAAGAACAATAGGGACTACTAATGTATGATGAAGTTGAAACAGGACAGACACTGATCACCATCAGCTCCAAAATGGTACAAGAAGACATATCCCAAACCCGAGTATAGTCACCAAACTAAGAAGCACCTAGGACATGTGAGGACAAAACAGTTGGCAATCTTTGTCATCCTTGTCACTGTGACAGACCCTGGACCCCACATGTGGACACAAACATCATGGGGCCTGACTGTGGCTGGACAGACCAAACACCCCTGCAGTGGTACCTGACAGCAGGGCAGAATTCTTGGACACCATACAGACTTCTGTTGTTTGTGAGTATGAAACAGTGTGAGAGAGTGAGAGTAAGGGAACCTCGTTTTATTCCAATTTTAAGTTTAAATGAAATCACTGTCCCCTTCTCTAAAGTCTTACAATGATACTTGCTACACTGTTGATATAATGCTCCAACAATACTTCATGGGTATATATGGTACTTCATGTATATATGGTCCATGCAACTCTACAGGTTTGGTGAAGAGTGGCTGGAAAGCTGCCTGGCAGAAAAGGACCTGGGGGTACTGGTTGCCAGCCGGCTGAATATAAGCCAGCAGTGTGCCCAGGTGGCCAAGAAGGCCAATGGCATCCTGGCTTGTATCAGGAATAGTGTGGCCAGCAGGACTAAGGAAGTGATTGTCCTCCTGTACTCAGCACAGATGAGGCTGCATCTTGAATATTGTGTTCAGTTTTGAGCTCTTCACTACAGGAAAAACACTGAGTTGCTGGAGCATGTCCAGAGAAGGGCAACAAAGCTGATGGAAGGTCTAGAGCACAAGTCTTCTTGAGGAGCAGCTGAGGGAACTGGGGTTTGCTGAGTCTGCAGAAAAGGAGGCTGAGGGGAGACCTTATCACTCTCTACAACTACCTGAAAGGCGGTTGTAGTGAGCTAGGTGTTGGTCTCTTCTCCCAAGTAACAAGCGACAGGACAAGAAGAAATGGCCTCAAGTTGTGTCAGGGGAGGTTTGGATTGGATATTAGGAAACACTTCTTTACTAAAAGAGTGGTCAAGCATTGGAACAGGCTGCCCAGAGAGGCAGTGGAGTCCCCATCCCTGGAGGTGTTCAAAAAACATATAGACATGGCACTTCGGGACATAGTTTAGTAGACATGGTGATGTTGGGTTGATGGTTGGACTTGATGATCTTGGAGGTCTTTTCCAACCTTAATGATTCTATGATTCTATGATTGTTAAACAGCTGGGGCAAGAAGGGTGACTGGAGGCCAAGAAGCTCTGATATGCCAGTTTATATGCAGTCTCCTGTGACTTGTATAGATTAGCTGAAAATCCCTAGAGAGCAATAATCAGCTTACTGACAATGCAAGAGGAATGGATACCAGCACAGAGGAGAATCTAATGTCTTTTTTTTTAAAGTAATAAAATAAAACCTATATAACTCAAATGTGGATTGCATATATACACAACAAGAAGGCTCTTTCTTCCTCTTTAAGTTGTTGAAAAATAAATTGCAATTGTGGTCATATCATAAAATTTTCTCATTTTCTGTCTTATTTCAAAGATCTTCAATTTTCTGTTTTCTTCTGTTGACTGATTCTAAGAATCCTTGTGCAAAATCCATTCAACTCTGCTATGATTTTTTCCTGTCCAAAAAGTTCAATAAGTGAAGGCTGTAACATATTATTTGTTTCAGTAACATATGAACAATATCATTTAAACTTTTCATACCAGCTGCTGAAGCTATTTACATCATGTTTGTACTGTTAATGCTTTTGTTAAAACTTGTAATACGCAAACCAAAGCTGTTTAGTACAAGGAGGTTTAAGTAGTGAAGGTGAATCTTAAGAGCTGTAGGCCAGTTGCATTGTTCTATTGGATATATATAAAATGTATTGCTTGTATTTACTATTCATAATGTTTTAAAAACCATTATGGACCTTAATTATAATAAAGCCCATTTTATGCTGGTAGCAAAGCACAGCTTATAATTTGCTGTTTACAGGCTGTCCAGCTAATTTATAATGATGCAAGGAAAAAACAAACAAACAAAACTAGAAATAGAGATCTTTCAACTTAGGTAAAAGTATGGGTCAGAGGAAACTAAATTTCCAATACTGTCTCTTAATTTAAGGTTCAGCATTTAGTTTTCACATCTAAAAAATGGTTGCTTTTTGCGATGAGATTACACCATTATTAGCAGTGATGTTTTAATTGATACAGTCATGTCCTGTTTTCAACTGGGATAGAGTTAATTTTCTTCTTAGTAGCTGGTTTACTGCTGTGTTTTGGATTTAGGATGAGAAGAATGTTGATGACACACTGAAGTTTTAGTTGTTGCTAAGTAGTGCTGACACTACGTCAAGGACTTTTCAGCTTTCACTGCTCTGCAAGGGGCACAAGAAGGTGGGAGGGGGCACAGCCAGGACAGCTGACCCCAACTGGCCCAAGGGCTATTCCATACTATATGATGTCATGCTCAGTATATAAACTGGGGGGGCAGTTGGCTGGGGGGGCAGTGATTGCTGCTCAGGGACTGGCTGGGTTTTGTTGCATCTCCCCCCCTTTATTTTCCTTTAAATTACATTATTATTAATAATAATAAAAAAATAAAATTATCTAATTTTTTCATCTAGGGATTTTTGTGGTGGTGGGTACATGTCTGTGTTCACAAGGTAAAAGGAGAAGGATTGTACATGAGTTCAGGAGCTTTACTGATGAATAGGAATTTTGGTTACACTGAGTTAATACTTTTAGTGACTAAGCAGTGATTAATTTCCTTAGTAACTTTGATCACACAACCATGTGCCTGGGCAAGCTTTTCACATAGGTTGTTGTAACTTTAAGAAAGCAGGGATAATTTAGCCAATCCTTTTAAGACTAGAGAGAAAAAAAAGGATGTTTTTTTCCACAAACTTGATCAGATCAGATTAAGAAAGTGGCAACTCCAGGAGCAAAAAGAAGTTCACAAGAACTTTAACAAAATTTTCAGAAATGTCCAGGAACGGTAAGGAAATTCAAGCCACAAAGAAGTTATATGTGTGTTTCTCTTTTAAGGAAAAGTATTGTTTGCAGTTATATAACCCAGTGTGTTATGCTCATCAGGTGCCATGTGTGCCTGCAGAAAAAATTTTAAACTAGATTAGAACTTTGTGGAAAATACATTTCAACAGTTGGACCATTGTGGAAAGAGCAATTATTGGATGGGCCATTTTTTAAACGAGTCACAGGCAGCATTTGACTATGAAATGCTTTGGATAAGCCATGGAAAATGCTGTTGGAGTTTACTCAAGACAAGGGTGACTTAAATGCCTAAATCCAATACAGTGGTCCTTTAAAACCTCTGCTGGTGAATGTTCACTGGATGGTGAGTCTCCTAGGTGTTTGCTTTGTGTTTGTTGCCAGCTGCCACAAAGTTTTGTATCTCTCATTAATGCATAGTTATTCAAATTTGATTGTGGTTTTGAAACTCAGAGCAGCAATGAGGAATACATTTCTTTTTCATTCCAACAGGATACACAAAAACATTGCTCTTTGGCATTATGTCCTGATGGTCAAGGAGTTATCTGAAGTTCAGCAATATTCAGCAGTATTTTGAGGATTTTTTTGTGGAGGAGGAAGTTGGTGGATTATTTATTTTGCAGGTTTGGAAACAAAGCTCAGAAATTAATGTCAATTGTACTGTTTGGTTTGTGTTTGATCTAGTTCAGACTTAGCCTCGCTTCATTCTGGAAGGGAGGTTTGCTGAGTTAGAAGATGAAGATTTCTAAAGATATATGTCACTCCAGTTCAATCTATTTTGAGGATGAGGTGGGAGAACCCACTCATTAATAATAATCTAATTATACATTTGGCTCGACTAGTAAAATGCAAGGACAAAAATATACTGTAAATAAATGTATTAACCTTTTAAAATCCTTGAAAGGCTTCTATGTTTATTTCAACTTATTCTTCAGACTCATAGTTGAGTCTGAAGAACTCCACCTACTTTCAGTTTTGCATCTTTCTTCTACTCAGATGCTTCCTAAACATAGAACTGCTGGCACGAAACTCATGGAAAAATATCCAGCATGTCTTTAAATACAGGGGAAATGTTCTTTGCTTTAGCCCTGACAAGTGGCTGATTGCTGGCAGCTGAAACAAGGGACAGATGGCCATCCAGTTCTATCTGCACCCTATTGAGATCAACAAGTGACAATCTGCAAAATACTCAAAACTAATTTAAACTGGTTTAACCTCAGGAAACCCAAGAGTCTCTCAGGATTCTTTGGTGATGTGCAGGCAGATTTTGTGCTTTTTCATGCAGTGCTCTTTGGCATAAGGGTCTCGGTGCTCTCACACAAGTGCAGCCAATCTGTTATGCCCCAAGCAAAAAGATACCAGAACTGCTTGCGAAAAAGCTGCAAGGGCATTCTGGTTATTGACGTGCAGATGATACTGAGCACCATGCATTGTTTGACAATTCATCCATCCAAGGGTTTTAACCAAGCACATCTTTTCAAGATAGCTTGATACTTTCTCAGGCCTTATATGGAGCCAAACCCTGAAACCTATTGGGCCTTTGTCCTAGGCACTTTGGCAAGAGATGGAAGCAGACGACCAAAGGATGACTGAAAGAAAACCCTGTAGTACTAGTAAGGTGAGGTGGCTCAAATTTGAATTTAGGATGATTTAACAAACAGGTTCTAACAATTATGTTACTATACTCTTGTTCTGACGCTCTGGACAATGTTTGGCAGTAGATCAGACTTTTTCCATTATTATTCTTTCCTTGTTCTGTTGTATTAGAATTTTTCCCAATATACTTTTCTTCAAAATTAGACAGAAGATACTTGTGGCAACAGCATCTTATATGTTCAGCAAGTCATTTCCTGTTGATGCTGTGAAAAAATGAAATCAGGACTCAATATTCTTGGTGACTATTAAGCACGTATTCTTTATTGCAGCACTGGACGCACAGGGGATAGCTCCTCCTAATGTGCGTGCCGCACAGGGTTAGTTGCATAGCTTATATACAAGTTTTACATAGATATTCATTAATTGTCCAAGAAAAGGTTGTCTTATGACAATGAGTTCCCAAAATTCATTTACACATTCCCCTCCCAATCACTCATGCTGAGTGACTTGAGTCGGTGGTCTTTGGCAGTCCCCAGTGGTCACTGTGGAGGGGTCTCTCAATGGTTATTTTCCATGACCTCTGGGCCTTTTTCCAAATACGTTCATAAATTGACTCACTGAGTGGCAAGGCCTGGTCCTTCTGGATTTATCTTGGGGGTCAATGTTTTATTTTAGTGTCTGCTGACTTCTTCAGAGTGACTTGAAGAACCCATTCAGGATCTGTTAATCCTGTTAGGAAGAGATACCATCTCGAAAGCTCCCGGAGAGGTTGGCACCTCCCACTGTGAGCCACAACCTACAGCTATCAGCTACAAGCCACAGGCCAAACTTTAAAAAAATGTGTAAATCTTACATGCTGTATCACTACGTGCATCCTTTCAGGCTATGGTTACACAGTTATTAATACCAGTTTTCTACATGCTGTACTGCCCAGCAGGATCCATATCAGATAGAGAGATATGACTGTATGTATGTTTAATTAGCCAAGGCACATAAGGATTTCCTACTGACATTATGCTTTCAAACTAGCTTTATGTTTACATAAGAGAACATGTAACACAAAACATGCTGCTTTTTTAACAAATCTGAATTAGCAAAGAAAACATACACTAATCCTGCATTGGTGACCACAACACTCTTATTCTGGACTAAGTACCTTTAAATGACCTCTGCTCTTCCTAACAAAAAGACAAAGGAAGTCTGGGAATGTGGTTCAAAGATACAATGAATCCAAATTTAGAATCATAGAATGTTTTGGGTTGGAAGGGACCCCTAGAGGTCATCTAGTCCAAACACCTTGCAGTGAGCAGGGACACCGCTAACTAGATCAGGCTGCTCGGAGCCCCGTCCAACCTGGCCTTGAATGTTTCCAGGGATGGGGCCTCCACTACCTCTCTGGGCAACCCGTTCCAGTGTTTCACCACCCTCATTGTAAAGAATTTCTTCCTTACATCCAGTCTAAACCTACCCTGCTTCAGTTTAAAACCATTGTCCCTTGTCCTGTCACAGCTGGCCCTACTAAAAAGATTGTCCCAGTCTTTCCTACAGGCTCCCTTTAAGTATTGAAAGGCTGCAATCAGGTGTCCCCACAGCCTTCTCTTCTCCAGGCTGAACAACCCCAACTCTCTCAGCGTCTCCTCATAGGTTAACTTTTGTAGCCCTCCTCTGGACCCGCTCCAACTGTTCCATGTCCTTCTTGTGCTGAGGGGTCCAGAGCTGGACAAGGCTCACGAGAACCAATAAGAAACAAAAGCATGATTAAGTATAATTGCAAAAATAACTGATAACGGTTGCTCTGAGTGTATAAAATGCTGCTGTTAACCAAGGTGTGCTTGATTTGTGGAGTTACGCCGCAGCACCCATCTCTGTGCAGAAATGAAATAAATAAACAATGTCTTTCCTGAGTGTGTGACAATTGACTTACAGCACACCAGGCCACAAGTCCACTTTTCAGACAACAGCCTGGTTTGTTTTTTTATTGCCTTTTAAATATTAAAAACTCAGAACAGTCCTGTTCATATTCAGGATCTGTAAAAATCCCAATTTTTTATCAAACCCCTATGAAAGTGTTTCCTCCCTTATAACTTCTATTTTGTCCTGTTGAGTTTCTCAATAGAATTATATAGTCTGCTATTTTTAATGTGCAAAATTCCTGGGTGTATATTCAGGCCAAGCTCTTTGAGTACACACTTAGCAGCGGGACAATATTTTATTGTCCTTCAGTACTGAAATCTCCCTTGGAAGTTGGTAGCAGAGTGAGTGTGCTAGCATTTAAGATTAGGGGTAGGACTTCTAACACTGCTCAAATAAATGTTTTAGGTACACAGATGGGTACAGGTAGTAAAAGTATTTTTAGTCAAATAATTCTATAAAGAAAGGAATATCAAAATATTTCATGCCTTCAGGCTGTGTTCATCCAAGCATTAATGTGAAAAAACAGAATTAAATTGTAAAAGTCTTAAGTCTTTCAAACGTGTCAAGTTAAATGGTTAGATTTTGACTGGTGTACAAATTACATAAATATTTGTTTAAAACCTTCAAATCTGATTGACATGCTTTCTAATTAGGAAGTGTTGGAATTGTAAGTGAAACTTCTGTGAGATTTTTTTGTTTGGTTTTTTTTTTTAATTCTTGATACAAACATGTATTTTAGATTTTAAATAGCAAATGATGGTTTAAATAGAAATTTCCCTCAAATACTGAGTTTGTGCTAATCCGACCATCAACAACCTTACCATAATTGCCAGCAGAGCAGAAATACTCATTATTTACATAGCTTTAGGATACGCTGGAACTTTATAGGTCCTCTGGCAAATGCTATGACGAGTTAATTGATGAGTTGCAAGAAAATGATTCATGTTAAGCTTTCATTTCCCTTATAACAATAACGTAAGAGATTACATTAGTATTGCTTCTGAACAATGGATAAATGCCATGCCTAGCATTGTGTGCAAGCCTATTCAGAGTAATTAACAGGTGTGAATTGTTGTTTGCTGGGATAAGCCTCCCACTGTGCATCCTTTTTGTTGGCTGCAGGCTGCTTTCCTGCTGTATTACTGCTTCTAAATGAGTCAATCCCACTTTAATGTAGGATTTTACATATGTTAATTGTTTGTACACTTGTTTATTTTTAAAGTAGTTGAGGCAATAACAGTGAATCTCTTCAAAAAGCCTGTATTTCTGCAAGCTTCTGATTACCTTGCACCACTCCGACCTGTTTTGTGTTTCTCTTTTCAGCAGGGTCTGATTCAATTAAAAGGAACTACAGTAATAACTTGTAGGAGCATCAGTCTGACTCCTTAACTGTAAGACCATAGCCTGTTCTGCGGTTTAGAGAATCATAAATCTGCTGCACTGGGTTCTTTACCCAGAATCATATAAGAAAAATACAGAGAGTACAGACAAGCCTATGGACTTCTGTATCTATGGGTCCACCAGCTCAGAAAAGAAACTTTTAATTTGGCTTTGAAATTCTCATACATCTTTGCAAATCCCCATTGGGGTCACCTGTGAAGACATAAAAGAAGTCCCGAATTGTAAAAAGTCTGGGGGTTTAGAGAGTAAAACAAAAAAACCCCAAACTCCTTGCATATTCGGCATGAATTACTATTTCTCTATCAACAGACTATATCTAAATTCCACCCAAGGGTTTCTTTATATAAATCTCTGATTAAAACTTGTCCATAATTTTTTCTATTGTTTGTGTTCTAAATTTGGTTGAGGAATGGCAGGTCCAGATACAGAAATCAGATGAACTAGTATCTTTCCCCATGTCTCTCTTTCACATAATTGCTACGTTACAGAACTGTTTAAAATGGGTTTACATTTTATAATGACTTCATAAGAAAAATTAAAATGTCATCCTAATTGATTCTGGGTCTTTTTTCAGTTAATACTAACAAGATGGCAGTTGACTTCAGTTATAAAAATAAATGCTTTACCATATTTTATAACTTTTGCCTTCTGTGTTAATATAGGTCTGAGCACTTCTAGAGGTTATATTTCATATGTTTCCAGCCAGAGAAACAGTTAAGTAGTCTGAGCTTTTGTGTAGCATCAAAAATTTCAACCACAGAGCTGAAAAGTTGGTACCTAGGAGAAGTTGTTGTGTGTAGCCTTGAAACTTCCTTTAATGGGGCCTTGAGACAAGCACTTATCCTTGCAGTTTCTGACTCTGCCTCGTGACTTTTTCTGCCACCGGAGAAAATCCAGTTTGAAACTTACCAGTACAGCTAAGTGATATTGTTTTGGGCTTTTTCCCCCTCCAAGCTCCGACACCAGTAATTTAGTGTGGCTGAAAGCCTGATGGTTTTGCTGATGTGTGGGCAGATCCCAGAGCATCTGCTTTCCACTGGTACCTCTGGCATCCATGAAATATTGTCTTCTTGATTTTAAAGTGTATATGGATTTTCTGTACTCTAGTACAGTTAAAAGGTTTATTTCTTTCTCCTTTCTCCACACAAGAACCTATACCATGGAAGAATCAAATTGTTCAGACATTCTCTGAAAAATGTTGAAGCAAATTAAATGCACTGTCTTTTTGTCACCGAAATCAGGAATAAACCTTGTAACACTAATGTGGTGTTAAAAGGCAGGCATTCTTTATTCACGGCACCAGATGCGTGGGGGATCGCTCCTCCAAGCGTGCATACCGCAGTTTACATCAACCAAAACTTAGATTATCCGACTACATAAATATGCATCAAATTTCCCAGAATAATGATACATATTAATTGTATTTCCAAGAACCAATTATCATATTTACATGGTCATTACATGGAAAATATTCAAGACCAGGTTGGATGGGGCTCTGAGCAACCTGATCTAGTTAAAGGTGTGCCTGCTCACTGCAGGGGAGTTGGACTAGATGACCTCAAAAGGACCCTTCCAACCCAAAACATTCTATGCTTCTACTCTATGATTACGCATGCATCCTTGAGCTCTGAGGGGCTTCCATGGGGTCTATGGTGGTCATACAGGTGTCTCCTTTAGCTGACCCCTTCTTATAGGCATGCAAAGTATTACCTTGCTTATGTAACTCGTTTTCCTTCTTCATGGTGCATGGTCCGTAAAAATGATATCCAGGATGTGATTGATCACCCTTTCTTCTTAACTACTCCTAGACCTATTGTCAAGATGGACTGGGGCTGTACTGGGCACATAGCAGCATATAGTTCTGGAACATAGGAACATGTTCATAGATGTATCTCACTTCTCTATATTGTTTCCATAAAAGAACACACTTTCCCTGCCTCCTCCAGCCCAGAATTCAGTTCAGTAACTAGCATTATTCTTTAGTCTATTCTTAAGTACATCTCACAGAAATTCATAAATGTCTGAATTCTGCAGGGAATTATTTTTTATATTGTTTTTCAACACTTAAAAGATTAACACTGTCTCAACAGTTCCACACTTGCACTGGTAGAGTTGCATTATGAGGAGAAAAGAACTGCTTGTTAATTTATGCAGTTGAGATCCACTAAGTCTGGAAAACAGAATGCAATGATTCTGTGTGCAGAGGTTCCAAAATCTCTACAGTTATTAGGTGCCGATACCTAAACTGCTATGCTTTATCCCCTGCCTTGTGCTTCCTGTTTGGTCACTTCCCTGCTCTTTAGTGCTGCCCCAGACATGCTTTATGACTAACTTCTTTCCAGTGGACTGGAGACAGAGATGGATGTTCTCCATCCCTCCTCTGCTGCTGGCAGTGATCCCACACCTTTCTCTTCTCTTCTCTTCTCTTCTCTTCTCTTCTCTTCTCTTCTCTTCTCTTCTCTTCTCTTCTCTTCTCTTCTCTTTCACATGACTCTGGTCTGTCTGCTTAAGTTTTCCCTCAGTAGACTAAAAGATACGCTAGTATTCATTCATTAAAAGTAGCAGATATTAATCAATCTACTACATTCTTGCTCCCTGCACTCTTCAAGCCATCAACCAGTGCTGGAGGCAGAAACTGAAGGGATACTGATCTGACTTCAGGATTTTTGTAGTTTCTGGGTTCTGTGTTTTTAGTATGGCTATCAGGTATCATGATGATGAGTTCATTAAATAAAAAAGAAGAGGAGAAACTATTATCCATTCTACTAACATCCCTTGACATTAGATAGAAATCTCTACTTTTCATCAAACAGCTTTACTGATATTACTGGGCACTGCAACATAAAGCCCTTATTCATAACACTATAAAGAGCTCAACATGTGGCTGATGTTACATATGCATTCCTCACCTTTTAAAACTGATCCTGGTAACTTGTTCTAAATAAGAATACCCAATGAAACGTAGTCATTGTTCCTTTGTGACTTCTGCATGCTAATATTGCTTTTTGGGGAAAAGGCCTTCCTTGATACCCACTGAAACGCCTTCATTATAAGTTTGAGAACATACTTATGCCTTTTGCCATCTTGTTGTAAAGGGAAAGAAAACTTAAATGCATTCTGTGTCTCTTCTTGAATACATACACTCCATAATCAGCTACCCATACTTTCTTTAAGGCCAAATGTTTTGAACTCCTGAAGAGCTTTCATACTCAACAGATTTTCTAATCCCTTGATAAGTTCTATCTTTTGAAGAATTTGAATATATATGTAGTGGCTGACACTGGACAAAACTTTTGTAAATATTCCTTTACTCAACATAAAGATTATGTATGCAGATGTATTACTATCACCTTTATTTAGGTTTAATTAGCCTCACACTTAATAACAGTTCATGTATTTTTCAATGTTTACGTGTTCAAGCTGTATTTTCTGGCTAGAAAAAACAAGAAAGCAAGCTGTCAGAAATATGTTCCCCTCTTTTTTCACTTACCTTACTCTCTCAGCCCCTTACTATGCCTCTTTATAAATGTGCGTATTATATTCCAAGTACTACAGAAGAGATTTATCAGTAATGGATGATATGTTAAAATAATTTAGTCTAACTTTATCCATGGTTTGTTTGGGATTACCATGAGGAAATAATTTATGAAATTAGTTCACTGGCTGAAATTATTTCAGAACAGGTCATCTGCAGTCAAAGCCATACAGAATATTCCAAAACGTTTAGGCAATCAATACTTTACTCAGAAATTTTTTCCAGTCTCATGATCTCTTTTGGGTAATTAACATAAGAAAAAAATGCCATGGGAAATACAGAACAGATAGCTTTGATTTCAACAGAATAGAGTGCTTTTGAATTTATTTGTGTATTGATAGAGCTGATAAACATTTTGCTGTTTTTGCAGAAAGTAAGCGAGGGAGTTGGGAGGGGAATCCTCTTTGTTATGTGTGCAAAAAATATATGTTGCATAATAAAAATACTGCTACTAAGCAAAAATATCCTGCATTTCATTGTCATCATATTACATTATCTACAAATACTACTTAAGTCTCATTCTCAATTTTTATTCTCATTTCCTCATCCTGTTTAAATCCCACTGCACTCTGGAACATGGGATAAAAGCTGCTGCCAAATACAGTCATAAAAAGTGAAAAGGGAGAGAGCAGTTTTATCTTTCATTAAGAGTCTTTTCCAAGTATTTGATAATGTTCTTTATATCCATCATAATATGTAGCTACTAAGACTGGACACGTCTATTGGCAAGTGGTTAATAGCTGAATTTAGAATATGATATTCAAAGAGTGGAATATTCTTGCTGGAATGTATCTCTGCAAAGATTGAAAATCCTTTAGAGAATCTCAGTGAGTTACCAGCTTGTTGTCATATTTGTAAATAAACAGAATTATCTTATAATTCAGCAGTGTGTGACATTTATTTTAGCTGGAGATGTAAAGAACAGCTTTAGGGCTGAGCAGTGACTATATAAATATAAACACTTAGACAAACAGGCAGATTTCCTCTCTATATCATAAGAGCCCATGTGGTATCACTGCCAAACTAGCAAGCTTTATAGACAAGATAATGCCTTTTTTTCTTTTTTTTTAAGAAAAAAAAGGCACTGACCTTATGAGCCTCTGGCAGTCTCTCTTCTTTGATGAAGAGATGTCTCCTATCTGGACTGCACAGAAAAAGGTTTTATGACTAATTGCTTGGCACACCCATTCTTTAAAGGTGCCATGTTGTACTGGGATAATCAAGTGTTCCATTCCAACTTGGTTTGATTTATTGGGACAAGAAGATTTATTGATTGTAGGAAGAAAAATATAATATTTTCCAGTACTTTGATGTAAATCAATTTAATTTTAGAACATGTTTTGAATGAAATTTGGGGTTGGAGGCGTTTGTTGTCTGTATTATGGTGGGGATGTGTTCTCCAACAAATTTATATTTCAGACATTGAGTCCTGTAAGCAACACTACTGAATGCTGTGGAAAAACTCTAATCTCAGTCCTGCTGCTGCATCAGTGTGTTTTTTGGACTCTATCAGAGCCAAATTGGGCTTGAGCAAATTCTGACTGAGGCATGACCTATTTCTACTGTAGGATTGATTTTATGATTACTGTTTATTAAAATATTAATGTAAGTTTTCAGAAGGACGGTTGGCTTTTACCACAATCCATAGCTATACCAGTGTTTTGAAAAATGGGTAGAGGAGTGTAAGTGTTTCACATAAAGTGAGTGGTGATAAGAATAAGGGGAAAGAAGTCTAGATGCCAAGGCTTTCATGAATCAGTTCAGAGTATACTTCATACAGAGTGGAGGCACTTAGAAAGTTCTTAAAACTCCTAGTCTGGAACACCCCACATATGTCTCTTATCTAGCTGTAGAATTGTTCCAAGCACATTAATTTCCCTGGCTTACTGCTACAAATACCTTGTCAAGGCATGTAGATACCTTTATACATTATAATGTCACAAAATGCTAATCTTATAGGAAAACCCTGAGGGCAGCAAAGCTTGAAAATAAAATAAAAATGGAAAGGCAGCTCTAGAATTGGAAGATCAAAATCAACAGTAATGGACCTGTAGAACTCCGAACAGAACTGTGTTACTGCTTTTCCTCAATCTTCTCTTTTTCCTTCCAGAACGCTTACTGGTGTACATCTAATGAAAAACTCTGGTACTTCGACATAGTCAATGATGGGAGTCTATATGCAATAGGATGGGACACCATACAACTTCTTTCTTAGGCAGGTTTATGGATTTATTGACTCAGGACTTACTTGTCTTCTTGCATGGGGGCAACTGATTTTCAGAAAGGCTGAAGAACTATGCTTTAGTCATATCTAGATGTGTTCTCTATCAAACAGGCCATCAGATATAAAACAAGATGTTTATCGCAGGCCTAGAGACAGATAATTCTAAGCAGTATCCTGCAACCAATCTGCTCCATTCCTACACAGATCCTAAGGACAACCCTAAGAAGAATGACTGAGTTATGGTACCAAATAAAAAGATTTAACACATGACCAAATTTCTGTTAGTAACATCTGCTAGAAAGGAGCCAATAACTTGATAATTTGCAGTGATCTCCAACCTGTGGTTCAGGAAACTGCTTTTCCATAGGATTTAGTGAGCTGAGCTCAGAACAGTGAAGCAGTATCTGTACAAAAAATTAATTACAGAGCAACCTTGCTTTCCATGCAGACCATAATTCCTACATACTTATTGGAATAAAAATATTAACACATGATTGATTCTGGTGATGTATGAGTTAAATTACTACCATTATTATTTTTTGTGTGTGATTATAGCACTGATCAAGAATGTAGGACTGCTAGTGCAAGGCAATGAAAGTTTTACATTTACAATATCCAGATGGCAGCTAGTTACAGGGCAAAAATATCATCAGCATTAAATCTTCAGAATTTACCATAGGGTCTGGCAAATCAAGTCCTTGCTACTACCAGAAAATACGTTTTTCCGCTGAGGAGAGAAAATACTGTTTTCTGACAGAGAAGTCAACTGAACTGCTATTGTACCTCAAAAATTTGAGGTTTTCATTTGCACTGTTTAAATTCCAGTGTAGCCAAAGCAGAGGCCTGTGGCATCTATCAATTATAAGTTCACTAAGCAGAGTATAATTAATATTAATGTGCCTTGAACCTAAATATAAGCATACTAGTGTTATTAATAGTGGTATACAAGTCCTTCATAAGACTCTCATAACATAGCCAGACACAACGGATAAATGTTTAAGTAAGCATATGAGCAATGTGACCACCGTTAAGTGTGATTCATCAAGCAACACATATCAGGTCATATAATAGTCTATACTCACAATTAATTTAGCATATACATATTTTGTAATTAATTAATTTGGTAAATTTTGTTTTTAAATATAATACTCATGTGATACATCAGTTCTCTACACTTCCATCACAGTGATATCTAATTCCCTGATAGATACATTACTTAACTGATATTTGCTTGCAACAAGAATGCCAAGAGACATTTTGTTCCCTGCTTCCCGTTTAAGCCACTTAACTATTAATCAGTTATCCTTATTTTCACACTGGGCCATTAATGTGAACACAACCTAGAGTTGTGCTTTTTGGCCTGGCCTTCCAGTTTCATTATTAGTGGCATTCCTCTTCAGGAATGGCAAATGGGTATTTCCTTCCCTTGCAGTAACACAGTTAACTAAAATAATAGATTCTACCACAGGCAGAAAAGTGCAACAAAAATTGTGGTCTCTTTTCTATCCTGCAGTGTGATGATGATAATAGGAAACAGAAAAAATTGTTAACCAGTAACTCTTCAGACACCGATTGTCTAGGTCAGGATAGTGGTGCTGCCGCATTTATTTAGGAGAGGCTACCTTTAAGGAAATGAAGAGCTTTTATTCCTGTTAGTGACAACTGTACATGGTAAGGAAGATTACTGTTTCTTGCTTCTTTGTGTTAGCAGCCATGAATGATCACAAAGCATGAAGGCCAATAAATAGGAAAGTGGCCATTTTGTAAACACAAGAGATGTGGAATGCTCTCCCTCTATAGCTGCAACTGTTTGAAAAATGTGTTTAATAAAGCTGCACACATTTTTAAACTGATCAGTATTTTAAGGCACAACTCAACAACAAAGGTCCAAATCACTGTGCATAGTGAGAGGTTGTATGTTCAGCTTCTTAACTAAGTCATCAATCGCTTTAGAAGAGTTTAGAAGGCTGTATAAAATTAGAATGTACTATGTTTTGTGCCTCTTTGTTTTCCTACAAAATATATATATGTCTTTGTGTATCTCATTACCTGCTACTGAACAGAATGATCATCCTGTCAAACACATTTTACCACTTGCTTCCTTATGGCCACAGTTTATTGATGCTTTATGCTTAGACTCTGCTGAGTAAGTTTGTTATGCAATATGCAGTAATCTATGTTCTGGACATGTTGCTTTCTAAGTTCCCAATGTTAAAAAAGAACAAAAAAGAAGGTACACCTAATTAGAAGAGTGGCAGACAATTTGTTCTTTCTCCTTTTGATTTTCCTTACTTATACCTGGGATTTTTATGCTATTTGCTCTCTGATCCCAAAATGCAGGGTCTCTTCTTCCCATACCGATCATCACCCTTCTTGTTTCTTCAGGTAGATGTCCCACCACCCTGCAGTCGATTGTCATTGTCCTATCCTTTGTCTGACAACTTTTGTCGCTTGTATGCCTTCTGTGTGCAAATATGCCTGTCTCTCTTTGCCCTTTTGGTGGTCACATTGCTCACAGTTATGTAAAATGCTCATAGATTGTGCCTGGTTATGCCATCACAATGTTGTAAAATACTTATATAGAGTTATTAGCAACACATACTTATATTTGGGTTCAAGGCTTAGTAGTATCAATTGCATCCTACCTAATGCACTTAGAATTTATAGGTGTCACAAGTCTTAGCTTTGGATGCATTGCTGATGCATTTTCATTTCAAGGGGTTTTTAGATGTCTAATATCTGCTAACATACCTATTTTATAAACTTGTCTTTTGTGCTCAGATTTTCCAATACGACTTCTTTTTTCAAGCACTAAATGATACTGCATATTTAGCTAGCTATCCTAGGATTCCTCTGGCCTACCTTTAGCTTAAATCAGATGCCTTATTTTTAGATGACTACTCCCTTATGCTTCATCCATAATCAACAGAAAGAGAGGCACAACAAGAAGTGATTCATCTCTTCCTAAAATAGATGTCTCAAGTAGGTGGGTTTCATTACACCACTTCAACTGAAAAAAAAAATACAAATTTTATAATAAAGGACAGAACCATCCATAAAAGGGGATTTATAAGGGTTTTTTGCCCTTTCCAGAGCAAACCAAAGAATATATAAAATTGGACTATGTGTTATATCATTCTATATAATTTGACGTGTGCTAATGCTTGATTTTCATTTTTGTACTGAATAAATCACATTCTAGAAGAACTTGTAAGTGCTATTATCCTATAATGCAGTTCAGCTACTGCATTACAAAACCTGCAGAATTCTAGATTATAGGACATTTCATATTGCATTCAGCTATCAACATAGCTTATCAGAAAGAAAAGCGATTACCTTCTAATTTTCCTCTTCTGGGGTGATGGTAACATTTCAGTTACTTAAACAGTTTCTCTTTTCTTTCTCTGCCTGGCTACAGGTCTTTCAGGTTATAACATGAATGCTTTCTCAGGTGAGCACAAGTGAGGGATTTTTAGATACCACTCTGGCAAAGTATGACAAGCTGCCATTTCCTATTACACTCCTTGTGGTTTCAAACAGGATAGAATTCTTCATTTTTTCACAACAGTTTGACATGTTTGAGTTTCTGTTCTGTTTTCCTTTTTCTGATGGCAAATCCTCAGTGCATAAGAGTCTCCACTGGATCTGGTTTGTGAATTGTATAGAATTTAGCAGGCATTCTTGAGTAAGTGTAGCAACTCTCCCATACCTTCGGGGTTGATAAGAGCCTCTTTAGGATAGCAACATGTTCATTCTTGACTTTGGTATGAATTTTAACCTTTTAGCACTTACTGGCATAGAGATTTGTAGTATAAGCGCTAGGGACAGTATGAACAGAAAACATTGGAACAGTGGGGATAAAAGCACAAGGAGGAATGGCAGAAGGTTTTGATGGCACCTGGGCCAGCAGGGCATTAAGGGCACAGCACACCCACAGGCAGCTTCTCAGGACACCCAGATCTAAAAAGTAGGAGGAAAACCAAAAAACAAGGGACAGCCTCTACTTCCTTTCATCCCTGTTCTTCTAGGCATATTTTGTTTTCTCCACCTAAGTCTTCTCTCTGAAAGTCTCATGAAGATTTTGGTTTTCTTTTTCTTTTCAGGTCACATTTTTATTTTTGCTTCTGTATTAATTGTTTAAGCTCAGATAAGGGTTACACCAATTCCAGATATGCAAAATTAAAATCACAATTAAATATCAATTAAAAATATCAATTTCTTATAAGTCTTATTAAGTATATTGCCTATGACTTTTCAGGAATTAATAATGTCCAAATCATATGCCTTAGGTCTGTATAATTACCAAGACTGCCTTCAATTCTGTGGTTAAAGTATGTGACCAAGTTGAAAGTCCTGAAGGCAGTTTTAAAGTAATATAATGGCAATAGAATTTTTCACAATTTCTTATTGTCACTGCAATGCATGCTGTCAAATCCCTTTTTATCCCCATTGAAAAGAACTGGCAACATGAATGCTATGCACACAGAGCTGACAAGTACAGATTCAACCTTGTCTTTTTGTTCATAGCAAAAGCGTATGGTGGAATGAACGTGGTGGGTTGAAGTGTATAAATCCTGTTTCATTTAAATTCAGTGTCTGAAGTGTCAAATGCCAAATTACTAATGGCCTACTTGTCAGTCACATGAATATTCATTTTATTTAGAAAACAAGGGTAGTGTCCAGTGTTGAGAAATAATGGTATTATGTCACAGAATTGGACAATGAAGTTGCAGAATTGGACAATGTAGGAAAAGTCAAGTAGTTTACTTTCATATTAGGTTGTGCACCTACTACTGTAGAACCTGGTGATTCCAATCCAGGTTCCTGCCTTAATCAGGCTGCAAATAAACTTGTCTCTGTGACAATACTGGGAAGGCACTGGAAGAGTATAACCAAGTAATTATGCAGCTAGAGGGATCTAAAATAAACTGGAGAGATCGGATATATCTCCCTGCCACCTGCTTACCTTTTAGGTGTTGAGAATACCTACTGGACTCTGTAATAGAAGTTAACTTCTCCCTCAAAGCTCAGGAAGTTTAATGCAGAGTTTTTAGGTTCCTATTTGAGTAGGAAGATATTCCATGAAAAAGGATGGTGTGGATGGGATTGAGAAGATACTGACCTACAGGCAATAGACTGAAGTGGAGAGGTGGACAGATTCAGGTTATAAAAGAAGCTAACTAGGTATGGGTCAAGTCTTGAATCTGTTTTTTATAAGCAGATCTCATGAAGAAGTATGAGAAGCAAAAATGTTAAAAAGTTGGTTGTTTCTGACCAGAATATGATCCATTTGGTCGCTTTTTTTTTGGTCTTTTCTCCAGGTATTTCAGATGAGGATTCTGTTATGTTCTCTGTAGTTTTTCATAAATACATCAACCTCGCAGTTGTTAGAGTTGATGAGAGATAACCATCTCATGTTTCTTGAATTGATGAGACCCCATAATCTCTTCTTAGCTAGTATATATTATCAAATTTAGATGTGTATATTGGACTAATCCCAACACAGCTCGTGTTCTTAAACAGATTTTAAGTGACTCAACTAGAACAGTGGGCTTTATGTCACCTTCCAGAGAGAAAACAAGTCACAGTCTTTTTGTGGTTTCATGTTGTGGTAATTATGTTTTCTTGCTGTGATTTGTTCATGAAAGGACCTTAGTCTTCACCCATACAAGACATAAGAAGTTCTATTGGTTTACAAACATTTCTTTGTTACCTACATAATTTGGCTAGTATGGTAGGTCCAATATCATTGGAATGCCACGAATTAATGTAATAGTGGTAAAATCAGTGCTGTATACTTCCTTTTATCACTAGTTCAGTTTACTTTACTTTAACTGTGAAGGTAGTTACCTTCTTGCTTGATTAGCAGCCAGATTGAAACAGTTAATTAAGCTTTCTGTTAATTTAATTGTATGACATATTGAATCAAAGTAAAGACTTTCAGCTTGCATTTAAATTTTGACATCTGAACAGATCAAAACTTAAAAAGTCCTCTTCTATTTAGTCTTATTAATTTTTGCATGTAAAAAAAATAAAAGAAGGAAAAACTGTAACGAAAATATTGCATACAGTTACTATGGTGATAAAAGTTGCTTAAACCACAGGAATCTGTTGTGGAATCTTTTAAATATGTAATTTTTAATTCTTGCCAAGGCTCTTCGCGTATCAGTTTTAATATAAAGACATTATTCTCTCTCCAGTACTACATCAAGAATAATAAACTGAGATTTACCATCAGTGTATATTGAACAACTGAGCATATTATGCAAATTTAAAAAAAAAGGAAAAAAAAAAAGAAAACAAGCTACCTTATCACAACTTCACAGCAAATGTTTACTATCTTACCTAGTAAACGGTTCTAAAATAACCCAGATACTCTCTATAAAAATAAAAATTTTCATGTTGCTTGACAGATGTTGGAAATCTAGGCCTCATTCAGGCCCCAAACCACTGACACTTATTACATTTCTGAATCACTGTTTCTAAAATCCAAACAGTACCATGGTATAGCACTTACCATAGTGGTGTCTCTTAAGCAACAATAATCTTAGTGAACTTGGTCTGCATATGCGCTTCAGTATGAGTCTATTTAATTTAGGTCAAATTTTACTTCTCATAATGATTGAAATTGTGGAGGTGCATAAATCACAATATAGCAGGCAGAAGTTCTGCTTGAACTTCAGTGGGGAGTGAGGGGCTCCTGTGAAAAAATCAGTTAAAAAATTAGAGGCTTACAGGCACTGTCCTACTGGTAAGAACAGATATTTGGCACGCAGCTAGAGACTGCATACTCTAGTTCCAGGTTTTGGGTAAGTTAGGCATAGAGCAACGAAATGTAGGTACTGCTGGGAATGATAGCTTGCTTCTGAGATACCATGTTTTGAAGCCTATTTCAAGAAAACTGTTACCATAATTTGAAAGTTCTGTGGTTTTGTTCGTGATGCTCTTTCTCAGTTTTCATTTGTAAATCTTGATAGTAGGTATAATCCTGCTAGTAATTTTTAATAAATCGACAAATATATTTAATAAAGATTTGGTTTTCATAGTCTCAGATCTCTTCTGGCATCCAAAGGGGATATCAGGTAATGGAAAAATCAGTGTTAACCACGTATTAATCACAAGTATAGGGGGTTTGTTTTATCCCTTTCATTTTTAAAGAAAAAAATATACTCAAGCCATCAAGAAGTATACTGTAGTAAGCCTGAAACTTCATTTGTTTTTACCAGATCTTTTTGCAAGAAATTCGCCAAATCCTGTTCTTTAATATTTTTATTGGAATAAATATCTCTCCTATCAGGCTAAGCAACTCTAACATCACACAAATATATTCAGTCTAGGAATATTTGATATGTTGCCTCAGTTTATCTAAGCCCTGAAGTTTGGGAAACTGAGATGATTCTGAGTTTGGTTTATTTCTTACAGCAAATAGTTACAATACAGATGAATTTCAGATATGTACATTAAGTATCAAGATCAGAAATATTCATGAAATGACAGGTATCACAGATGAGGATTTAGTTACATGACAGCTTGTGCATTTGAGGAAAAGGGAAAGGAAGAAAGGAAATACTGCCTTGCACCATCAACACGTAGGTAATATTGTCCTTCATGTTAGACTGCCTATATGTCAAGTTCAGAGATAGAAAAATGAACTGAAATAGATGATCTACTAAAGATTCTTCCAAACTTATTTTCTGACTGATCTACTTTAAAATTTTCTTTCTGATCTGTTTATCTAACACCTCTCTGTAACTGTTATACATATCTTCTTTTTTTAATCTCTCAGACACTCCAAAGGAGAAAAATTAGACTATTCAAATAGCAAGTAAAATCATCACCCAGTGAAGCTAAAGTGGATTTGAACTTAACTTAAGCAACAGGATTTTGCCCTTCTTCAGCTGAGAACAAGACACATTCATTATGAAATTGTCATATTGATGGTGTCCTTGTTCCATGTATATTTTAAAAACCAGAAAGACAAAACCTCTGCCAACATAATTCCATCAGAAAATCACTTAAAAGACTTTTTATCCTCCACCTACACCTCTAAGAGAATGAATCTTTCTGTACCGAAGAAGGTTTGTTCTACTCAGTAATATTATCTTTGTCCCCAGGGTAGTCTCTGACTTTCAGAGCCTGACAGCTTCATCAAAGTTTTCAAATTGCATTTTTTCTCTGTTTCAAAGCACAAGATTTTTGCTAACCTCTAAATGGAATGAGGTCACCAGCAGTTCTCAGCCACTGAACCCTGGCGCTGATGAAGTTTTCATGCTGACCCTTTCACACTAGTATTTTGTATTGTCCTCATTTTAAACCATATCTATTACAATAGGTGTGGGTGTTTGAGTCAGAATGATCACGCAGGCTTGGGTGGGATAAAAATGACAGTCATTTGGTTAAATAATGGTATTTGGAAAATTCACTGTTGCAAATAATGTGCTAATACAAGGAAAGATACTACAACTACTTTAAGGAGCATATATAATAACTTCTGATTCCTTTGTGTGTGTGTATGGAAATCACAACAACGTGACTAAGCCTTTCAGTGAACTTTAGCTGCTTATATTCTACTGCATAGACAAAATATTAGAAGATATGACTGAAGTGAAACTGCAGTTTTTCAAAATCACGGAAATTAGATTCAATTGCATACTGTGGCTGTTTTGCCTTGCCCAGCTACACTAAGAGAGATCTGGTGCAATTAAAGAAACTTGGTGGGTTTTTTTCGTTACTAAAAATCCTGCAGGACACCCATGACAGAAATGAACTTGATTCAAACCAGAATCCATAGTCCAAAACTTAGAACTGTTCTTTTCTTGGAACTTAACACTATGTGGCAGTGTGCTCCCTCCTCCCTTCCAACTCCCCCTCCCTCGACCTCTTTCAAGTGATAACCACCTGTGGGGGTGGTGATAGATGTGTCTGGTCATGAAGGATGCACCCACTGGACGTGGGGGAGACAGATAACAATGCAATAGCAACATTGTGGAATGTGCCCACTTAAGCACAGTGGGGCACTGATGTATGTAAATATGACTATGAGCCCATCATCTTACCCCCATAAATAGTGAGCAGCCCAAGAGCCCTTTGAGCTCTCCTGCATGGCAGTGGGCTGCACGCCAGGATCTCCCTGTGAGCAGGGACCCCTCTCAAGGTTACTCCTTAAGGTTGAGAGATTCCTTACTGCAACAGATTCTCAGTAAGTGGCCAACAGCATGCTAACTCTGAAACCTTAGCTAAGAGTTATAAGGAATTGATTGTGCATCCTTTAGACATAAACTGTTGATCGAGTCTGGGACTAAGACTGGATCCAGCCACACCTTGACTCCTCTCTGAGGAAGGAGTTTAGAAAGCAAGGGGATCTTTTCTGAACCTCATGACTCAACAGGAGGGTATCCCTGGCAGTTTTGTCTGACCCTGTCCTCTGTGCAGTAAATAACCAAGTGTACCTTGCCATTGAGTCTTATAAACTATTGTCACATTTACCACTGAACTTTGTTAACTCACCCTTTTACACCAATAAACTATAGTTTTTTGCCTCCCTCTCACTCCATCTGTGACACATTACTGGGGTCAAACAGGACAAGAGCAGGAACACAATGTCAGACCACCTGCAAGACTTCACAATTCCAGCCCGCATACATGACAGGTGATTTGTACTGTGATGTGTACAAGCTACACTTCATTAAAAAGGTTCAAACCAAACTATTACAGTACAAATCAGTCTTTCATGCATGAAGAGTGTAGTTCTTTATATTATTTTTTAGTTCAAACCTCTTCCTTCACAAGTGTTTAAAAGCTATTGTTTTCTGTTATACCTACATGCAAAGTTAAGTAACACTGATTGCACAAATCTGATCACTTTTCATATGACCATTTTCTATATTGGGCAATATTCTAACAACTTGCATGTGAAAAATACTGAAGAGTAAGTACATACGTTTGCAATACAAAACTGTAGGTTCAAAATAGGAGGCAAATACTTGAAATTAAAACTTCTGGTTTTGGCATTTGTGATAATCTTCACTTATCAATCATAATCTGTAAATTCATTCTTGCAATTCCTTTCTTCATTTCCTTCTTTGCCATGACATTAAAATTCTCATTCTCACCTCCAAAACACTGCAGAACATTATGTGACCTTATATCTTAGATCTCACTACCTCCCGCCTCACTTGTTTGTGCTGCTGTGGTTGCTGGTATCACTACTTCTTAATTTTATTCTCCTATTCTCCTGTTCAGGCTTTCTGCCATGCAGTCCCATGTATAGAAAACAATTCATAAAATTCAGCCTTCCCACAGAGAAGAACTCTATGTCAAACAGAAGTTTTTTACATATGGACATCTTATAAGAGAAATAAGAAAGAGAATTCTTAATTTTCAACTCCAAGTTGACAAATATCTCAGTATGTTAATGTTTTACTTCTTTTTATCTTTTAGGATGAAAATTTTCTTGGCAAAACCTAGTAATACATACTTTAGAGCACATATGTACCAATAGGAACTTAAATGTCCACAGATGAAAAATAAGGTGTTTTCACCAAAATGTGAAAGCCAATCATTGTCTGTGCTTTATTAATACAGCATCTGGAGTGTTTGGGTTTTCACCCCAGGGAACACAGTTATTATACATCATTGACTCATTCTCTGAGGTGACCATTTGTGAAATATAGTTTTAAAGGCAGAGAGATTTACATTGTATTTTAATGTGGGAAAATATGACCATGTCAGACTGGATGGCTAACAAAGTGTGGAACAGCCACACTTAGGTCATCAGTTCTAATACAAGGCAGCTATTAGTGACTAAGCATAGGTGTTACCAAATGACCACCAGATGGACTGTATAAAACTATTTGCATTTCAACCTATATGTTAACTGACAGGAGTCCATTTCAGAAAAAAACTGCCACTGAATTTGCCAACAGCTTGCAATTGGTAGTCTCAGAAGAGAGACCAAGGCTGAAAAGAGAAACCCAGAAAGCATTACGATTTTCTCATCAGTAATGCAGTGCTTCAGTCATGACTGAAATACAGTTTAGGACTCCAGTGCCCCTTACACTCATATTTGATACAGAAGCATATTATTTTTGTCTCCAGATCTACAGGTTGGTCCTGATTGCATAATTGATCTTGGTTTTGTAGTGTGGTTACAAGTACAAATCACATGCTGTGGTGTATTAGTATGTTAAGCATATAATTTAGGTACCTAAATTAGGAGATTAATCTACACAAGTAATCTGTAGTGAGTAAAAGGGAGAAAAGTCTTCTGAACTAAAATTCAGAGTAACTAAATCGGTTTCTGGAGGGACCTGACTTTCTCTTGGCTGCAGAGGGAACCTACAGAGTTTAACAGGCTAATATAGACTCACTAAATTAAGAGCTTAAAATTAGAGCCCCCTATTTTCCACCAGAATTACTATTTTAGTTAATAAAGTTAATAGCTAATTTATTTTCATGTTTCTTTAGAGGCAGATCCCACTGAATATGAGGACATTCATTCTGATAACCGCATGTCAGAAGGTCTTCTCATTGGTAGCTCTAGACTGTGAGCGGTAGCTTGTATAAAATTGGTACAGCTGCCCCTCATGAATGTTATAGGGGTTGAAATTGGGTTAGGACTCAACAGGAGGCATTAGTTATGTTTGCCCATAGTGTCTGTTTGTAAACTGAATAAAGCTGACCAGTTTGTTTGAGTTGTGTGCTGTTTAACTGGCCACAAGTCAGAAATAGAACAAGAACTGTCCTTCTCTTTTGCAGGGGTAATAACCTCTACTTCCCTGCAATTGATGTTTAATAATATGCATCACAATACAAAGTGCCAATAAATAATAAAACAAATGCTAAGTCACTTTACTTCCTTACTCCTCATCCTTTCCAGAAGATCTCAAGCACCAATCTATCATTTGAATCACAGGTGGCTTTTTCCTTTGTAGCACTAACTCAATAACATGAAACGGGCTCAGTGATCTGTAGCAGTACTTATACTACTCATCTGCAAATACAAATTACCTCATTAGTAACAATGAAATCAAGACTAATCTTGAGTTTTGTATGTATTCTGCACCCAGTCTTTTATGGTATAGTAGGTTGGTTGATTTTAGTTACTACAATTAAATTTAAAAAAATATATAAAATGTCCCTGTGGAAGTTCACATACTTTGAAAACTTGTAGAAGTTTACATACTTTGACAAGCCTTTGGTGTATTAGACTCCAGGTTATACCTGATGAAGTTAGCATGAGACTAGAGAGCATTAGACTATCAGAGCAGACTCAGAAGTGAGAGAAGGACAGTGCTGCAGCCTGCTGGTTCCTACTTCTGTAAGTCTGGTGAAAGTGGAGGGCACAGGCATAGGAGGAAGTTATGAGGATGATGTCTGCATGATGATGGGATCTGTTTCTGGAAATCAGACTGCTGAAAACATCTGGACTGCTAGGTACAAACCCTGTGCAAAACTGATAGTTTCTTAAACATAGCGTCCTTTCCGGTAACTCCCTGGAGTTACTTCCTGCAAAAAGGCATTTAAAAGAATCTATGTCTTCTCTAATTCTCTTTTATGAACCAGTTTCATTACCTGTTTCATGAGGAGACCATTTTCAGTACATCTCACCTTTCACAATCTTCCCACAGTTCTGGGAACTAACAAAGAGAGGCAAGGTTTGTGTTCATACAGTCTTGTTCTCAGACTTTTATTTACTTTGAGGAAAAAATAGAGGAATCGCCTGAAGAAATTATGCCAATTCTGTGATCAGACAAACACAGTTGATACAGAAGCCTCTTTCAGTAAGGATTAAGATCTTTTCTGCAAGGATATTAGGGGGTTTTTGTGGTTGTACATAACATTCCCTTGGGTATGGAATACAAAGAAAGAGGAATGACCTCAGTGAAATAGCCTCTCCATAGAAAAGCACTGTCAAGTGGAAAAAAAAAGCCTCTTTCCACACAAACTTTCGTGTTGAAGCCATATTTTGACTGCTTCATTCATTACATCTTGCACTGTTTCAAGGTTGCCAGGGAAAAACGTACCACCAGAGGATTCTAGTATATCCTTAATATCCCAAGGGCAATCTCACACGGTATCATTCATGTTTTTCTCACAGATGGCATCTATTGCTATGGTGTTTTTAATAATTCCCTGAGATGAAATTGGATGACAGAATCATCCATTCAAACTGTCAGAAAGAGAAAATTTAACACATTTATGATAAGTGGATGAGAACTTTCTTGTTTGTTTTGTTGTTGACATTGGGTTTATTTGATAACTTCTAACATACAGCCATTGGTGGGATCAACTCATGACATTATCTGCATTGTCCTCCTGTGCCTAAAGCTGTGTCCAGTTAAGGAGTTTTGATTTACAGGGCTTTTTACAAGATATTTTATTCCAGTTTCTCAGTCTTCATGTGTCGTGGTTTAACCCGGCTGGCAACTCAGCACCACGCAGCCGCTCGCTCACTCCCCCCCCTCCCTCAATGGGATGGGGGAGAGAATCGGAAAGAAAATAAAAGGTTAGAGCTGAGGGCTGAGATAAAGACAGTTTAATAAGAGAAAATAATAATAATAGTAATAATGAGAATGATAACAGAATATACAGAATATACAAAATGAATGATGCACAATGCAATTGCTCACCACCCGCCGACCGATGCCCAGCCCGTCCCGAGCCGCAAGCAGTCCCCCAGCCGCAAGCAGTCCCCGAGCCGCGAGCGACCGACCGAACTAACTAACCCCCCCGAGCATGACGTTATATGGTATGGAATAGCCCTTTGGTCAGTTTGGGTTAGCTGTGCTAGCTGTGCTCCCTCCCAGCTTGTTATGCACCTGGCCGAGCAGGAGAAGCTCAAAAAGTCCTTGAGTAGTCTGAGCACTACTTGGCAACAGCTGAAAACATCAGTGTGTTATCAACATTATTCTGGTACTAAAACCAAAACACAGCACTATGCTAGCTACTGTGAAGAAAATTAACTCTATCCCAGCCGAAACCAGGACATCATGTTACCAAAAGTTCAGTTTTAGATTCACCTGAAATATACTTCTAATGTTCTAATACTCTGGAGCTAAGAAATCTGGCAAATTTTCAAGTCGAAACTCTGGTTTTCAGGATTGCTAGCCTACTACAATCACGAGTGTTGGTGAGACATTAGATTAGGCTAAGTGGAATAATAGATTCACTGAATTCAGACTAGGTTTATGGTAAAAATGTTACATGTCTGCAGTATGAGCATCTCATATTTTTCAGTTATAAATGGTGTCATCATTCATCTTACTTTTGTATTATGCTATTTTATTTGCCTTTTTCCCTCTCTTTTCCCCCTGCATACTTTGGAACTAAGATCTGATTAGTCAATTTGCTTTTATTTCTTTTGTGATTACTGTTACTGCGGATACTAAAAGACTCAGTTGTTATTACTGAAGTCAAGTGCTTCCTATTCCTTGTGTTATTTTGTCCATGAGTTATGTCCTAGCTAACAGTCAATAAACAGTTTGGGGAATGGACTATTGTTCTCAACCAGTTTGTACATAGCCCTATACAACAGGCCTGGAATTGATTGTGACCCCTAGTATTTCTGCGATGGGAATATTAGTATATTCAACATTTGTAGAGCTGTAGGAAAGCTGATATTTTTCTGGCTTGCTGGCTGAACACACCAAACAAAAACCAAAAGGGGGTGGGAGAGGTTTCAGGTCAAACAATGCAACCTGAGACTGAATGCTTCTTGTTTAATTTTAATCTTCTAAAAAGTCAAATGCTTACACTGAGCAACATGTGCTCCATCTATGATGAGTGGAAACAGGTTTATTAAGAAGGTGATTCATCCAGCTTTTATGAAGAACTATATAAAGATGAAAAATATTTAGAGATAAGTCTCTCACTCTTGCTTCTTTTTCAGTAGCTTCAGAGCTAGAGATACAAAGAAGTGTTCCTAGAGATGCAGATATTATTGTTTATCTAAACAGTATTATTTATTTGGCCAAGGTCAAGTGCAATGAATCTCACTCTAAATGCCTACCTTATAGGGTGTGAACATAATTAAAAGATGTAAATTTCTAAATAAAATACTGTTTAATTTTAAAAACTGAAGTTGAAAAACAGATTTGTTTTCTGGCCAAACTAATTTCATAAAAAACCTGTGGACCTGATAAAAATTTCACATAAAAATTTGATTCAACTCTAGTGCTTATTATAGTTACTGTGTTATTGCAAGTTTTCTTTTTGTTATAGATGATTAATTAATTTTTTCAAAATAACATTGTATTTGCTCATATATCATTATCTTCATGGCCCTTCGATAACAGAGTCCAAGTATTTATATCTGTGTGTCAGACTACTGTAGAAAGAGGGATGGTATGTGGAATGAACAATGTGTATGTCTGTTATAGTGTTGAATTTTCAAGATAATTTTATCCAACACTGCTCACGAGTATGTGCGCTATGTGTTGCTGAACAACAGGGCTCTTATTTATTTCTGTCTTCTAGCATTATTGACCAGGGAGGAGAGAGAGTTTATATGTCTTCAAAAGCATCTGAAGAAAAGTAGCGCTGGTATCTAAGCCCATCTATGGGCACTTCTTATTTGGAAGTCCATTTCTACCTATAACAGTAATTGGACCAGAGGGATTTATGTATAAATAGATAGCATGAAAACACTTTTAACATAAGGGCTTCTCAAGCTCCAAGTTCAAGACCCAATAGAATCATAGAATCATAGAATCATAGAATGTTTAGGGTTGGAAGGGACCACTAGTGGTCATCTAGTCCAACCCCCCTGCAGTGAGCAGGGACACTGCTAACTAGATCAGATTGCTCAGAGCCCCATCCAACCTGGCCTTGAATGTTTCCAGGGATGGGGCCTCCACTACCTCTCTGGGCAACCTGTTCCAGTGTTTTACCACCCTCATTGTAAAAAAATTTCCTCCTTACCTCTAGCCTGAACCTACCCTGTTCTAGTTTAAAACCATTTCCCCTTGTCCTAACACAGCTGGCCCTACTAAAAAGACGTTCCCCATCTTTCCTATAGGCCCCCTTTAGGTACTGGAAGGCCGCAATCAGGTTTCCCCGTAGCCTCCTTTTCTCCAGACTGAACAAGCCCAACTCTCTCAGCCTGTCCTCATAGGAGAGGTGCTCCAGCCCTCGGATCATTTTTGTAGCCCTCCTCTGGACCCGTTCCAACAGTTCCATGTCCTTCTTGTGCTGAGGGCTCCAGAGCTGGACGCAGGACTCCAGGTGAGGTCTCACCAGAGCTGAGTAGAGGGGCAGAATCACCTCCCTCGACCTGCTAGCCACACTTCTCCTGATGCAGCCCAGAGTACGGTTAAATAGAGCAGACATGGCTTGCCCAAGATCACAAACTCCTCAAACATGAAGTCTTCTGCAAGACTGCTGATGCAGGGATGCCCAGGGTAAAAGGGAGAAAGTAAAATCAACTTTCAAGTGCACAACCCTATCCTCTGCCATACCCACAAATGATGGAACTAGTTGGCATCATTGCTTTTCTAGTGACATCTACCTCTGTCTCCAAAATATTAGCACAAAGTCTGTAAAAGTAAAACATGAAGAGATCAGAGGCAGTACAAATGATGGTGAACAGACAACCACATGGTACTTATGCAATTTTCTCTGTACTTTGTAGTTGTTGTGACCAATAGCAGCTACCATAATTTGACCAATCATCCAGACCAGACACAGCAACTTCAAGGCCAACTTAGTCCTTTTGGAATGGAAATACAATAGAGGAACCAGATGGTTTTCTTTAAAGTACTCAATGAACTAGTGCCTGAGCACTTTAAGGAATCCTTTTGTGTCAGAAACAACTACAATAATAGAGATGGCAAAATTGACAGTACTTAAGGCAAAGCTTTCAGATCGGGAAAAAGGCATTTTCCCTTAAGGGCATGTGCTTACACATCTCATATTAGTCTTTGAAGGAGAAACAAATCAATAATTAGATTACAGTGCTCTGGACTGGTCTCTCATGGAAACATCAACATAGTTTCTGAGCTTTGGGCACTAATCTTTCTAGAAAATTGCCTCCATTTTAGTGTTTAGGTGGTTAGGACTATTGTGAGAGGTGACTAAGCACTAAGGAACATAACAGCTTAAGCCAATTAGCTTGTGACAGATTCCTCCTCATTACTTTTTTCCTTCTATGTTGTCAGAGCACAGTGTAAACTGCATGAAGGGACTTAATCACACTCTCTCTGCTCTCCAAGATTACTGGTGGCCAGGTGGCAGTGGACATGAGGACTTTACCACACAGGCACAGAAAAAGAGCAAACAAGCATCTTGAGAAAATTCTGTGTTAAACGATTCATACCTTATGAACAGTTGCATTCCAAGTTCATTACCGAAACAGCACTCCAATGATACTTTTTAATTTTATTAAAGGGTTTAGGATATACACTGAAAGGTGACACTATCAGTAGAATCCAGGAAAAGACACTTGCACTGGAGCCAACTTAACTGGCTTTCTTAAAGGTGGCTTGCTCAAAGTGGGAGGGTGTCTAAAGGGGAAGATTCTCTCATGAGCCTTGAATCACACTGCCAGCAGACTTGTTCTCAGCAGTACCAGGGCTCATTATACAAACCTAAATGTTTATTTACTTTTTATTCTTATTAACTATGAAAAAAAGCTAAAATAATCTTTTTTCTAAAAGAAAAAAATCACAACATATGAAGTATCTAACTCATGAGATAGAAATTAGCATAATGATAAGGAATAAAGAAGCTAGAAAAATAATATGATAGCAATAATTACATCAGTGTGTATGCTCTACAGCAAAGGCATTTGGAGAATGGTTACTGAATCATAAACATATGTGATCAGATGTTTCTGTAACACATCAACATCAGTGCATACAGATTTCTTCACAAATTTACTTCTAATAATGGAGGTTGGCTCTAAAGATTGCAGAAGCAAGCAGCTGAGCATTTTATACAATGATAGAGCGAAATTCAGGCAAATGATATAAGGACAAACCAGTGTTGTTATCACCAAAAGTATTTTGGCCAGCTGGTTGCTGCCTCATTGGTTTAAAAAAAACCCTTATGACATGCTATAACCCATATGCATTAGGACTAGTTAAATTATCAAAGCTTAAATATTTGCTTGGTTCATATGTTCCAAGATAGCTCTTAAAGAATTAAATAGACAAAAATCATTACAAGCAAAATAAAATGGAAGAGGGAGATTCCTTATTTATGGAAATTGCCATCAACTATTCTTTCATTTTCACTGTTTGGGGTGGTTAGAAGGAAGCAAGTGAGAAAAACCTTAGAAGCTATCGCTTAAGCACAAAAAGTCATTTTTATATCTGCCCGCACGGTTTGAAAGGAAAAGCCAAATTGTACACTGCTGACCTGTACGGGAGCTGCAGGAGTACTTTAAAGGAAGGTCAGCATCCTGAATGATGTGGCTATGAATCATGTGAGCTAGTCTGATGTTACTGCATTTTGACTCCGTCATTGCTCAGGTGCATGCTGGAGCAGAATACAGCTGGCACATTAAACTCACAAGGTCTTTGAAGACGCTCAAAAGCAAAAAACAGTTTGGTGCATTTTCTCTTTTCCTTGCCAAGGATCTCTCCTTCCATTTTCTTTAGCTGTACAGCACAGCCAGATCCCAGAACACACAATCCTACTTGGTTCCAAAGTAAATGTTGTATTTTCAAAGAGGTTGATTTCATAGCCTGCAGAAAACTAGTTAAGGAATTGACACTCTTCCTATTACATGTAATATTCACCATACAGCAAACTTAAAGCCTATTTCAGCTTTCTCTCCAGTAGAGGTCAACATCCCATCTTGGTTACTTTGGTGTGATGTTGAAGACAATTACAGTTAAGTTACATTTTATTTAAATTGGTGTTTCCAATATCAGAATTTGATCCTAATGTCGTCCGTGTAGGAATTGTTTAAGCAGGAAGACTTCATAAGACAAATGAAAATTCCTACATGAATAAGGACTTGATCACTTAAATAAGAGGTTTAAGATACAGCCCCCAAACTGTAACCACCCAAACTGGACTTCCAGAAATAAATATTTTGTAATTAATGACCTTCCTAAATTTAGAAGACTTTTTTCTATCTTTTAATAAAGTAATCTCCAATGCTCTAATGAGTAAAGTATAACGAATGACATTTTGGTTGCCATAGTGACATATTTTTTCTTATACGTTCCCAGGTTGAATGCCTCTCTCTTTTCCTCCTGCTTTGTTTTAGCAGGATAAAGGCCATAGCTATAATAAATGCAACTTCACTTTTCTTTATTATAAATAACTGTAAGAAAAAGGATATATGCCCCAATAATTGAATATATTCAGACTTAATTACTGGGTGCCATTATTTTGAAGGCGTACTGTTGCTGACAAACATAGTGGCTCCCTGCGCCAGAGAGTAATTAATAACATTGTTTATTGTACTATAAGTTTTTCTCTTTTGTCAGACACAATTTGTTGAGTAAATTAGGTACTGAAATGCATATGGGCTTAAAAGATAGTGAATAATAAAGTATTAGCAAGGATTTAATGATACTGAAATAGCTGGAGGGAAAAGTAGTATTCTGATGCAAACAGTTTCCATGGTAATGATTTAAAGCTTTCAATACCGAAGGGAAAAAAATCATAATTTAAAACCTGTATGCTTGTATATATATTTTTAAAACAGGAATGCATCAGGCATACCAGTACTCCATTTCAGACAAAATCTTTCATCTTAGAATTCACTGCAGTCGAAAGCGCCATCAGTGGACAGACATTTCTGTCACAGAAGATCTGTCACCTCTGCAAGAACCAATGTGCTTTTGCTCCTCTGAGGAGCTGGGATTGTTTTACTAAATTCTTTTATATTTAAAAAACCCACTGTAAGAATTCATTCTATGTTAAGCCTAATTACATGTAATCATCTATCTATAAACAGCTGAATCATTTCTTCACAGGTTTGCTGTCTAAATTTATTAGCCCATCAAACCATGACTGTGAGTCATGTGAAATACTTCTGCATCATTGAAATATGGTCCTCTTGAGGTATTTCTCAATATATCAAACTGATATAGAATAGCTAATAATAAAAATGACAAAAATTATATACTTCAGATTCCCAAATTGAGTCTCTTTCAAATAATAAAAAAATGAGCACTTACATTGCTATTGTTTTTAAGAATAAGCACCTACTTGACAAAGTTTCTTTCCCATGTATGGCAAATTAATTTAAATTTTAAAAACAATATTTATAAGTTTCAGTTTGTAAATGGTTCTTTCAGTTTATAAGGACTGTAAATACACTCTTTACGCCTTTTCTATCCCAAATAGAGCTTTAACTTTCATGTAAAAAAAGTTTGTTGTTTCAGCATTTGGGTAAAAGGAAGTGCAGCATATTAATTTAGAAGATATTGACTATAAAGACTATTGAGCAGGAATATTCTGGCTGAAAGTTTTGTGTCCCAAAGGCTATATGAAGATATACACTGTTTTTTTGACTACAGACAGGAAATTTCATCTAATGGCTTCAAAATAGCAGATTTTTACTTGGCTTTTTACAAGTCCCTGTGTTCTTCACATGAAGGGGATGGCAACACTTTATTCCATTACTTTGTGGCTCATCTTTGAAGAAAGCCATTCAGAATATTATGTTTCTCTGGGGAATCTCTATTTATTCAGTTGAAAAAGTGGTAATGCTCATATAAATAAGAGAAAGCATCTAAAATCTTGAATTATCTAATTTCTTTTATAAGTAAATTTATTTTTAATCCTTTCTGAAGTTGTTTTAAGACTGCCTCAAGGCCAACTACCTACCACCACAATAGAATCCTCACAATGGAATGGAAACATCACAAATGAAAAATTAAGTTACAGTTTATAGACCTGGATTAGAATTATGATCTGACCTGAAATCAAATATCTGTGAGGTTCTATAGACTTGAGATCAAGGACAACTGTTTTTCCTAAATGATATTTTTCAAATACTTTAACATTATAGAAATATGTGGAACTGTGAATATGACTTTGATCAAGTCAGTTGTTCATTCATTTTAGTTGATGACAGCTGCATTTGAAGTAGGACTAAAAATATAGAAATGTAGATTGAGGGGGCAGGTGTTCTAACTAATGTCCAAATAAAAAAATAAAGGCTCAAATTTGTATTGAAATTATGCTTCACATTATTGACAGAGAGATCAGGAGTCAGAAAGAATTAGACCTCACTCAGCCACTCTGTAATTAAGATTTGTCATTGATACAATCATATGAAGTTCTTCAGTATAAATTATCTAGTACCAATATATTACAGTATTGTTATTTTCATTTGAAGAATCACCTTTGAGAAAATGGATTATTTAATTCATGTATGATAGCATTAAATCATCTCTTATTCCTCTCTAAAACGAATGAAATGAATCATGGGGCTTTTTTTTGCATGCAGCTGAATTGCTGAAAGGGACGTCAGTGTGCAGAAGTTAAAGATCAGGGAGAGAAAAGGACCTAACACGTTCATCATTTTGTTATGGGAACCCTCCTGCTCTAGCCCCTTCTGTAATGTCCAGTTCTACTGCTTTTGGAGTCCTAGCTTAATGAACAAAAATACATAACAGAAAGAGAGCAAAAAGCAGCTGTATTACCTTTTACAGAGATCTTTTGATGATTCTCTAGGACGGCCTCCGAGCTTTGTTTGCAAGTATTTACTGTAAGTGCTATATTGCCACAGTACTGAAATGCTCCATTGTAGGTCAGTGTCTTTCATGTATGCTATAAGGAAGTCTCACCCACACAGAATTCAGCTGTAGAGCCAGATATGCACAGAGATAATGAAAATAATCAAAATTTGCAGACAAACTCTCTGATAATTTCCAAGGACAAAAGGATCCCAGCTGTTTTGATGCCTATTTAACAGGCAAATGTATGAAGGCATAATCGAAGTACAGGCTTATTTTTTTTTAAATGCCCTTTTTAGGCTTACAATTTAGAGAGGTTATTGGGGAATGAGCTGATTTCTGCCACAAAATTCAGAAGACAAGACTTGAGCATCTAGCTTATTAACAGCAAACAGATTCCTTTCTTCTTTCACATATTACTGTAATTCTGTTCATCTATACCACATACATCTTTTTTGCAACAGTGAAATATCTGCCACTGACTGAACCCATCAAATGTCAGGTGCTGCTTTATATTTCAGTCGCTCAACTAGGAGGAACAGAAGCAAGTGTTCATATGTGCTGGCTTCAGACAACCACCGTAGCCCACTGTGCTAAGTGTGTAAAGCTGAGTTGGGTGAATATTCCTCCCTGATAATCTTTCAAGGCAGCTTAGTGGTACCAGAAGCAGATAACTCTGTCATCTTTAACACAGAAGAAAAGCTTTCTCTTTAGGAGAAGCTCTTTAAGTTTTCCTGCATTAAATGAGACACAATTTTAGTGGAATAAGGATTGAAAAAAAAAGAAGAATGGAACTGAAAAGTTTGATAAATAGAACAAGATATAAACTTCTTGATGATATAACTAGGCAAGATATTCTCAATTTAGATAGCAGAGAAACAAAAACCTTAGATGCTTAAAGACTAAGTCTCAGATCTGTCATTTCTTTATCAGCCAGACTCTGCTGCTGTGTGGAAAGAGAAATGAGCTGTTCTTCCCTCATTCAAGCAGCATGTTAAATTCCGCATACAGATGTGCTTAAGGCCAGGAGGAACCATTAGATTTCACTTAGTTTCACCTTTAGTAATCACTTAGTCTGTGTCATGCAATTTATTAACGCTAAAATTTTTAATTAAGCCAGATTCTCACTAGACAAAATCTGAAGTAAGCACCTGAAACAGCTGTGACATTGTTTCCTGTCTATGTTCAGATGGTGTTATATTAAGGAACATACACAGCTATCATCAAACAGACACGCCAACATGTTATTTTTTTTTAATTTACCACAATGTTGGCTGTATTTTTTATGACTCAAAGGCTTGTGCTTTTGTGTTCTTTGTAGATTTTGAGGGAAAAATCAGCAGAAAAAAGCCTGAGGTATTATCAAGAGATGTTATCCATATAATCCTAAGAAGTTTACTATATTCTGTATTTTAGAGAAAAGTTAGAAACTGAAAGCAAAACCAGCATCAGAACTTTATCAGTCTGATCAAGTAGGAAATTCCTGTCTGACTCTAAATTAAGTGAACAGTATAATCGTGAGTATATAAGCAAGGCAAATCAACCAGACACTCTAGAGAGATTTTCATACCACATCCAAAAACTTGTGTACCATAACATTTGATTTCCTTCTCTGATTTGCTGAGGCCAGATTCTGATGCTTCATAACCTTGATACAACAATGTCATAAACACAACTTCCTTTATTTCATCGTAGCTGCTATCTCACAGCTCACAGCTACATGGCTCATAGCCATCATTCATGGCTCCCCCATGTAAATAGCTATTAGAGTGTACTTGCTCCACTTGTTCAGGTTTGCTAAAAAAAAAAAAAAAAAAAAAAAAAGACGAAAAAGAAAAGCTAACTTTGAATGACAAAACTTTATGGCAGAGTTTTTATTTTTATTCTGAATCCATTCTATCTTTCTTTATGGCAAATCAAGACATAACCTATCATCTTGTTCTTTTGCAAAAGATAAATGCTGAAAAAAAACCCATATATAATCACCTTATCTTGTACTCTAATTTTAAACACCACAGAAATGCCATTGTATGCTTGTACCACTGGTGGACTGTGTTTTGATAATCATGACATTACATCCTAAACATTGTTTGAAAAAAAACCCCTCTAAAAGTACAATGTGCACAAATGTCTCGATAGAGTAATGAATTACCTATCCAACTACTTTTCCAGGCTTACCAGCCTGAAGCTGCCCATTTTTTTAAACTGTTAATGGAATGGAAATGGCAGTCTCTAGTTCTTTTTAATTTCTCCAATTTTCCAATACTTACTAAGTATTAACATTAAAGTTTCATAGAGCTTTTCAGCTAGTTAATTCTAGCTCTTTAGTTACATATTATTCATGCCTGCAGATTTGAAATTCTTTAAATTTAGTATATGTTTCTAGCTCTTTTGCTGTGGACAATTTTCCATGCCCACTTCCTTCCCATAGGCTTCTATCCAATATCCATTTCAGGTACAGAATAGGGATGCATTTGACATTTCTGCTTTTCTCAAATTACTGTCCATGGTTTTTTTCAGCCTCAAGTAGCAAAGGCACTGTAGCTGTTATAGGACTTCTTTTTTTGTTAAAATATTTAAAGATGCAGTCTTATTGTTTCTAATTCCACTGACACTGAGATCGCACTGAGGCTTTCTCACCAGTAAATTATATGCCTTTCCTTTACCATTTTCCAACTTTTACACTCACACAGGGAAATGGAAAGAAGTAAGAGGTAAATAGCAAAGACAAATTGTACATATAACTATCCAAGTGAGGTATATGTAAATCACTTTCCAGATATCTAATTAACTTGTATGGCTTTTTCTCTGGCATAATTTCTGTATATGTCTGCTACACCTGTCACAAGGCAGCTACATTTACTTTCCAAATTAACATGAAATTTTAGAAAGTTAACAGACTGAGAACAGGGCAGGGTTTTCAATTGAAAGTTTGCCAGGCATTTTAAAGAAGCCACGAAGGGAATGTAGTCAGGGAGACAAACAGAAAGAGAAATACTGAATCCTAAGTACAATCATTTCTTGAAACGATTAGCACAGGCTGGTGCACATCACCACTATTGATTTAACTGATTTGATTCTACTGATTTCAGGAAAAACCCTGTTGCTTGTTGTAGGGTTTTTTTTCTCTTTCACACACGCTAGACACACACGTGTGTTTGTAGTGAGTATACATAGGTCCAATGTGACCTCTGTATATATCCATGTACTTTACATGCATATAGGTTATATAATGGAAATGGCTAAAATAAATTTCGTAATAATTTTTTTCATGCTCCAAACTTGAAGGCACTGTTCATTTATTAAGCCAACAGCTACACATTTGTGGGTTTTGGACATCTGTTTTGTCTTCCTTAGAGCATACAAAACTGGCCAGAAACTAACTGAAATGCACTGAAAGACAGACTTAATTTTGTATCTGTTGCTACTTACTAATTTTTCAAAAAAATTCCATCTTCTCTGTTTTATTTTATTTCTCTAGTTTCTGCACGGTCTTTGATTGCCTAAAAAGAACAGGAGGTAAAAAATGCCTGACGTGAGTAGAGACTTGTTGATGTAGTAATTTTTTCATGATTAATATTATTTTAATAACATTTAAGTGATTATTATTTCTATTATTACAATTATTTTTTTATTTTCTTTAACACACTGGTTGTAACACTGAGATGGCTCCAGGATCAGGTTATCATTCTCACACACACAGTATATTGTTCTAATGATAAATGAAGCCTCCTTTTGCTTCAGCAGTTGCTCATTATGTTGATTCATTCAACAGGAAAGGACAATTGTCAATGGTTTATTTGGTGACAAGCAGTGGTTAAATCACCTTTGATTAGATATATTGGTTTTAAATATTTATTCTTGTTAAATAATGCATTCCAGGTCAAATTATTCAAACTACTCTTAATGAATAACATTATGAATTTAACACCCCTGTTTTTATGAATAAATTGTTTGAAAACCAGCTTTGTTTTGCCCATATTTCTTAGATATCTGCATGTAATCAGTAAGTTGTCTGAAAGTTGCTCATCAAAAACTCTGAAATACTTCCCTGAATACATATTAAGCAATGTAGTGTCCACCATTTCAGATGTGTTTGGTTACTTGGGTTATGCATCTTTATTTTGGATACTTGGAAGAGGTACATACTGAATGATGAACCTCAAGTATTACATTTCAGGGAGAAATTCTCAGGTGAAAGGAGTCATAAAAAAATCAAAGCTCATAGTTTCATTGCATGTAATTTTCTAGACCTTACCTAAACACTTATCAGTAATAATTATTATTATAAAATAAATCAGAATATCACTGAATTTAGTAGTTTGGATATGTAGCTCTAATGTTAAACAAAACTGATTGAGTATAAAGTGTGAGTTTATCTCAAACTTGTCCATACCTAGTATTTCTATTTGAACCATGTGAATGTGCTATAAATCCAGATTACTCTGCTCCAAAGTAGCTGATTTCAATACTAAAGGTTGTTTCTTATAAAAATTGATTTCTTTTAATACTTCTTTCTTTTTTTGATCTTTGCCCTGAAGTACTCTGTACATATCTCTACAAAAGGCCAAGCCTTCATGGGTCAAGAATCTGGTTTGAGGGAGCAATGTTTTGTTCTTATGCATCTGAGGATTGACAAATTTTTCTTCAGGATACACTATGTTATGTATATACTAGTAGGTGGCCTGAATTTCTATATATTGGGAAAGCATGAATGAACACTACGGCTATCTTGCAAATACTACAATACAGCAAGACAAAAAGATGGGGTTATGTAAGTTCTCCATGGCAACTCAAGGACAGAAAATCAAACAGGTTTGGATATGAGATGCTAGAAAATAGGCATCCTGTCCATTGAAGTTGTACATGAACTTTTCAATGGCATCATGCAACAGAGTAACTCCTTTTAAACTCAGTAAGAAAGATTGCTACGGGCTAAATCAGGTAACTTAGAAGTTTTTATCACGTAGTTGTCATATTACTACAGTTGTTTTTCCATGTCTCAGCCTTGGCCCTGACAGTGCTGGAAGGCAGGTGTTGAAGTAGAACAGGTGTGGGTGGGAGATATGAACTTAGAATAAGCATAATTTACAATTTTATTGCTTCTTTTTCAACCTTTACAAGTGTAGTTCCTTGAAATAAGATTAAAGTTGATATGAGCTTGAAGTGATGCATTGGCGCATCTAAACTCTGGACAAGAAAATACTCTTGTAATTCTTCCCTAGCATATGGATAGCTTTAACTATCAGGGCGGGGGGGAGAGAGAAAGAAAGAAAGAAAGAAAGAAGGAAGGAAAGAAGGGGAGGGGGGGGGGGGAAGAAAGGGGAAGAAAGCAAGAAAGAGGGAAAGAAAGAAAGCAAGAAAGAGGGAAAGCAAGAAAGAGGGAAAGCAAGAAAGAGGGAAAGGAAAGAAAGAGGGAAAGGAAAGAAAGAGGGAAAGAAAGAAAGAGGGAAAGAAGGAAAGAAAGAAAGAAAGAGAAAGAAAGAAAGAGAGAGAGAGAGAGAAAGAAAGAGAGAAAGTTTATTATCTAATTTGTATCAGAAATGAGGAAACGAAACTGAAGAAGGAAAACAGAAATAAGGGGAAGTATAAACAGACAGCACTAGAGAGAGGCAAAGCCAGTGGTTCAGAGCATGTTCTCCTAGCACACAATGACACATATATACAACCTCATTAAAGATGACTTCAGAATCAGATTATGGCTTTCAGTGTTGTTGGGGAGACAACTATTGTTAAAAGAGGGAATTAGTAGCTTCTGTTCCCAGCTCTGCCTTGTACTGAGTGCATCAGGAAAGATCAATATGCTTTTACTTTTCCTGCTAAAAAATGGAACCATAAGAAATAGATTATGATAAAGAACTCATTTGCGCATTTTAAACAGTGAATAGGTCCTGTGCAAGGTTTTAGGCTGAGCAGAAGACCTATATTTAAACACAAAACTCATATTTTTTAGCCTGTGATTGTTCAATGTGGATAGTATTAAGTCTTCTTAGTTTCAGCTAATGAATATAAGAAATAGCACCACAGAATGCTTTTTATTAAAATATAGATCAGCCTCCTCAGTGTATTTTCCCTAGAACTAGGTTAAACTGATTCGACTCTCATCCTTCAGGAATCACCTTAATCAATATTCACATTGTCCAAAAAAGTATTTTGTCAAACAAATTAATCCTCCTTGTCCAAACATTATATAATATCCAAAAATCGAGGGTAGTGTATGCTGCCAAAGATTAATTTTTTTCAACACCACTATCTTTTTGATCAATCAAGCAAAACAAATCCCCCAAAATGCTTTATTTAAATATCCTATTTCAAATAATTTAAAGATGCAAAATAAACTGTATTAAAAAAAAAAACAAACCTAACTGATTTTCTGTCAATAACATTAGCTGAAGTCATATGTCAAGGAATATTTCTGCCTTTCACAGGCAGAAAGTTTATGTGTGATAACTAACACTGAAGTGTGTGCACTATTTTAATCACATGTGTCTCAAACACTCAAAGAAGAGCTGTTTTTGGATCCACACTTAATTCAGTCTAGTCTGCAGCTCTGCCACTTCTACTTCCAATTAGTTCATAAGGCCATCAGCAGTAGAGACTAAGAGCTAAGATGATCCAGCAAAGTATTTTGTGTTATAAATGTTACTCTGGCATTCTGAAATGGCCTTGATCCAATTACCTAACCCTGTTGTCCAAATTTTCCCTTGAACTTAATGGGACTAGTAATATTTGGCTACTTATCTGGCAGAATTAATTAGCTAATGTTACAATTAGTATACGATTATCTTACTGTCAACAGGAGCACATGGGCTAGAGCACAGCCTGCTTCCCCACCTCCTGGGTTAGTGCTGCCAGCAGAGGATGCTTGGTTGTCTACAGAGTTGTGGTGGTGCAGCTCCCCCTGCACCACCCTCACCCCCCACTCCCAAGGTCACTCTGATATCTCAGGATAAGCCCTGTTGTGCTGTTATATTGGTCTAATGTGCAATGGCTTGGGTGCCAGACGCCCCTGTGGTCACGCCTGGGCCACCTGCCACCATCAGGACCACCCTGAGAGCTCAGGATAAGCCATGTGTGCTTTGGGAAAAACCTCCCATTGCACTGTTATCTTGGTTGCAAGTGCAGTAGCCTGGGGATGGGATGGGACGGTTGGGCACCCCCATGGTCACACCTGGGCCGTCTGCTGCCTGAATTGTATACCAGAATGACTCAGCCCAAATTGTGGCTAGAATAGAAAATACTGACCAAAGCCAATCAGCTTGAGATCCTATAAATAGTGATGCAAAAGGGAGACCTTTTGGGGCTCTCCAGGACTGCAGCAGGCTGCATGACCCAGTATCTCCCCCCTGAGCTGGGATGCCTCTCAGCGTAGATTTCACAAAGACTGAAAAATTGTCCGTCGACGATTTTGCGAGGACTCAAAGGCCTGATTTTGTGCGGTTCACCAACTGTCCATTGATGAATGCTGACACATAAAAGTGAGTAATTCAAAAAATTCATGAAAAGGGAAATTTTAATCACAGGTTAACCTCTGTGTGTGTGTGTGCGCGCGTGTGCTGAATTTGATTCAGAACTGTTTGTCTGTCCGTCTCTGTCTGTGTGTGTGGTTTGATTTAAACCTCATCTGTGTGTACAACCCTGCTGTAAGCTTCAGGTGACCCTTGCCATTCTTGAATCTATAACTAAGTTGCTATTTTGATTGTAACAAATTCCATTGAATTGCTCTTTTAAATTGGCTGATGCTTCAAAAATATGAACAAATCCTAAACTGCTGCTAAACCAAGGCCGTGTAAAAAATCATATTCTCAACAATGATGTAAAGGATTGATTGCACATTTATAAACCTTTAGATATAAACCGTTGACCAAGTCTGGGACTAGGATTGGATTCAGCTGCACCTAGACTCCCCTCTGAGGAAAGAGTTTAGAAAGAAAGGGGGTCCTTTCTGAACCTTGTGATTCAGCGGGAGGGTCTCCCTGACAATTTTGTCTGACCCTGTCCTCTATGCAGTAAATAACCAAGTGTACCTTGCCACTGAATCTTGTTAAACCACTGTCACATTTACCGTTGATATCAATAAAGCATATTTTTGCTTCTCTCTCACTCCATATGTGACAAATCGGCATGTTTGGCAGGATCCTAAATTAATATTTGCGACAAGAGCCAACACCGTATACCTCCATACCACACTAGACCATGGAGAATGGAGCCCATATGTATCCTTGAGCTACCTTCAACTGAACAGGCAAATTTATATGGTACAATATACATTTAAAGAGGAAGAACTTTCTCTAGCTCAATCAAAATAGCCTGATCTTCGTAAGTAAGATTATTTCAGCCTGTGGCTGCAGTATTGGTTCCAGGGTGAGTCCACTTGAGGTACCCTGCACAGTGCTCTGATGAATAACACAAAGCTCCCCTCTGTCACCTGAAATTTCCTGGCTTTACGCTTTGATGTTGCTGAAACCCATGCAGGTCCCGAAAGAGGCAGAACAATGTACCAGTATTTTAAATACAGGGTTGGAAATGTGTCTAGATCACAGGGGAAATCAGTGAAAGGTGTCTTTAGTATAATTGTTAGGAAAAGGAGAGTGGAATTTCTATGCACTGGTGACATCAACTAAAATACCTCCACCCAGTGCACCTCACATTTCTCTTATGGAATTTCAGATACATAATTACTGGAGAAAAGATCCATTGTTTAAATTCTCTGTCCCTTTAACCCTTTTTTTCCCCATGTCTATCTGTCAGATCTTTCCACACATAACTGAATAACAATATTGCATATTTAATCTAGAAGCCTAGTTGATGAGAATAAAACTCACTCCAAGAGGGGTTTACTTCACCCAGTCCCCCCATTGACTATTAAATTTTCCAGTTCTCTGAAGCCCTTCAGAACAATAATCAAAGGGAAGCAGGCAGAGACAGGGTATGGGGAGGGAGAATCATGGTTTTTTGTTTCTCCTGTCTTGTTTTTCCTTTACAGTAAGAGATTACTGAGCTGGAAAAAGCTATTAGGACCCAAACAGGGAGGTCTGATGCCTCCTACTTACTTGGTGGGGCCATGACTGTATCTCATTCATATTCTAGTGGATTGGCCTTTTGTGGCCTGCTGAAAAGCCATAAAGGCAATGACAGCAAGAATGACTGCATCACAAGTGCACCCTTTCTCATTTCCATCTCTGCTCTCCTTTGAGACTGACATTATTAGAAAGTCAAATGCAATGGCTTGCAGGGGTTCTTGCTTTTTTCTTTTTTTTTTTTCCTTGTTAGATTTTACTTCTTTATTTCATTTCACAATCCAGGCTCCCTGCATTCCTGTTCACAGTCCAGCCACTTCCCAGAGGGCCCACATCAGTGAAATCTGCCTCTCTTGTTCTTTGGCTTTTGTTTGAATTCACTTCCTCAAAACTCAGCTGTTTTTGTAATATGGAATTTATGCTCAAGAGATATTTCTCTAATGATCTAATTCACAAAAAGCCATAGGTTAAAAAAAAGTTAAAGAAAAACAGTGGAAAAAAAATCTCTCACTGTCCATACATTGAATTAACCATGATGATGATTTTTAAAATGTATTTATACCCTAATGCCTTCCTTGAGATTGGGGCTCAACAGAATTATAATCTTATTAAAGAACATCACTTGACTCGGTAAGATTACTTGACTCTAATGATAACATGCAACTGAAGAGAGTAATTGTGAATAAGTGAACAAAACATGCAAGAGAGGTTTAACAGTAATAGAAACATATGATTAAACGAACAGCTATGATTTCAAGATTTTGAGACAAATCTTATTTTGAACATATGAATAAGAAATATTGACCTAGCTCTTCAAGCACCAGACAAATGTTTCCTAACTCGTTTTCAATAATAACTATCAGAGTAGAAATAGGGAAAAAAAGAGGAACAGAGGTAGTGAACAGGCTAGTTAGTGGCCTTTGCTGACTGACTGGACATGACCATCTTATATAAGGAAACAGTTAAAAAAATTCTGAAGGCATATGTGAAAGAAATAGGCAAAAGACTGATGTGAAAAATTAACATGCAGACAAAAAAAAGACTCTCTGCACCAGAATGGTGAATGAAGAAGAGCACTATTGGAAGGACTGTGTTTTATGGGAAGCATTTAAACAGTATATAAAGACCAAATAAATGGAATGCCATGACATTTACTATGCATTGGTCTTTCTGTGCTGTGTGGACATTAAAGAGCCTATGGCAATTTCACTGCCAGCAGGATTTGTCCCTGAGTCCTTGACCAAAATTTGTCTTCCTCTCTCTCGCTGCGCTGCATGCTGATTTTCCCTGGTCTGTTTGTTTGCCAACATCTATTGCAGAGGTAAATTTATTTCAGTGATGACTGTGGATACACAGCTGTAGGACAAAATGTTATGAATGAAAAATGTTATTATTATTGTTATGTCATAAACACTAAATGTGGAATTCCAGCTAGCATCACTCAAGTTCTAAGATCCAGCACTTGAGAGTCAGTGTTCTTGTTCTGCTTCCTAAAGTTACAAGCCTGAACCACCCTATTTGGAAACAGATTCAAACTTTTCCTATTTCTACGTGCATGGTCAGCTTTCCATTGTGCAACAGTTCTGATTTTCCTCCTCTCTAGAAGATATAACAGTAAAAAAAAAAAGATATTATTAAAGCTAATAGAACAGGATTTATATAATGTTAATTATATAACATTGTTTAGCTAACACAGCATAATAGGTAATATACGGCCACTGAGTAAAAAATCACTGACAGGAATATCCAGCACAAAAATTATTGACCTGCATCAGGTACACATTTGTGTTCAGTGTTATTAAAAATTATGGAACACAGAGGTTTTTTCTTTCATGTATCTTCTATGAAGGACTTTAACCATGATCTGTTTATAAATGTGGCACTTATCACCAGGCTTCCACTTCTCAACTCAGGCAGGTGCTTACTAGCACATAGTAAGCAGAGTTCTCATCAGCTTCCATTCTACACCTCCTCTGCATGTGTTTCGCTGCTTCCTCTTCTGTCAAAAGCCTGAAGTGGACAAGATTCTGGCTTACCCTCCGTACACTTGACTTTCACAGTGCCCCAGAGTTGACTTCTGTATCTTTGGGGATTTGTGCTAGTGTAGTAAGTAGTATGACTACTGCCTGGAGACACTGCAAACTGCTGCATCTTCAGAGGGAATTTATCTCTTCTTCAAGTTTGAAAACAGGGCACTCCTGTTCCCAGGGAGTCATTATACCATGCACTTTTTGTCCCGAGTTGGTAGCTCCCTGCACAAATAAACCTGCATGCACTTAATCACTCTGCCTAATGTACAAATGTTACAAAGCACTTTAGCACCTGTCAACATAAACCACCCATGGCCAAAAGAAATATCAGCGCACTGCAGCCAAGGTGGGTGCTGCAGCCAAGTGTGTCTAACAGCTCATGGCCCCTCAGACATGGGGAGAGCATCCAGCGGGTGATGCTGCTGTATCCAAGCGCCAGCAGGGCTGGGCGAGCGGTTCCCTGAGCAAAGGCAGCTTCCAAAACCTGCAGCAGCAACAAAATCCCGATGCTGCTGTTACCGTGGAGACAGCCAGAGAGAGACCGTGCGCGCTCGCGTGTGTGTGCGCGCGTGCGCGCATGCGTGAGGGGGTGGATCAAGGAAGGAAAATTGGGAGGAACTTCAGGAACAAGCATTTTCTGGCCTATTTTGCGTGCAGGGTGACCGCTTTGTTCTCCTTTTCCCAGTCTTGCTGCAATTCCCCATCGCAGAAATGGGTTGTGGCAACAGTTCCAACAGTAGCACTGTACAAAAGGTCAGGATTCTTTTGACTGTTACTATTATTTGCCCCTTTCTAAACAGGACATCATAAGGAGTTTTTAGTGCCTTGTCTTGCAGAGGCACCAGAAAAAGCAGGAGTTAGAAGACACGCTGACTGCAGCGCTGAATTGGACATTGCTGTTTACCAAAAGTAACTTTCTGTCCTGTTGTTTCACATTATATAACAAATATTCTGCAACATTTCTTTAGCAACTGTATGAACTCTTGATGAAACTAAGGACTCTGCAAAGGTCATTGTTACTGAAAGAGGCTCAGTAGAAATTCCTTTCTGTACTGTCCTTTCTCAGATCTTTTCTGTTCTTTATGTGCTGTATACTGTCCCTGTGAAGTCTTTGCTGTTACCTTAAATGGGCGATCTTTGTATTCAGACCTTATAACAGGTTAATGGTTGTTACTGCTATATGGTACAGGAGGCAGAGCTCAGAATGATAATTCAGCTTCATGCCCATACCTGTTTATGTAGACACTTGTCCAAACATCAGTTGAGTCTCTACTGCTTCCCTATCTCAGCCCACCTCAGCCCTGATTTTCCACTCTTGCTCATACACAGGGCTGCAATGCCACACGCCTCTTGTACCCGCTAAACCTCCCTCGCTCTTGGTTTCATTGTCCTTAATGGAAAGCAGCCAGTACGTCTCCACGGCTGGGCATTCTCTCGCAAACATTTTCCATCTTACGGTCTTTTAATATGTCGGCTTAAACCAGGATAAGCAGGCAAATGTCCAAAGGAAAAAAAATATCATCCCCACCCCAGTTGTTGATATACTATTTTCCAAAAATGTTAACTTTGAAGGAACTTAAATACATTTTATATTGGAGAAATATATGGAAAACAGATATACTTGCTGTCTTAATACAGCATGGCTGGTAATGAAGTTACGCACTACCCAGTCATAGTTGCTTATCAATTTCTTTTACAAGAATCCTGTTTTCATTTATTGATACTTTTGCTGATTTTAATAATTTGGGCTGAGAATTTCCATTAAGCATTCTGTTATTGGGTGAACCCATCTGGAAACTCATTTCAAATAAGGCAACCTGGTGCCTTATGAGCATGTATCACGTTTTGTCCAGATAAAACATTATTCCACCTTCCCCACTTCGAACTTGCAGTGTCTTGCTGTAGGTTTGAAAAAAAAGTCTGGGGTTTTGGTGTGCTTTTTTTTTTTTTAATCAGGGAAATCATCTTATATTTAGAAAAATTACAAATACATCTGGAAAAAAAAGTTCTTAGTAAAATGTCGGTTTGTCGGGAAAAGAAGTTCTGAAAAGAAACATCAAAGCATTTTTAAGAACAGTGTTAGCCAAGAGTGAAAAGGAAAGTGAAGGGGAGGGAGAAACAAAAAGGTAGTGAAGGGAATTCAGAAATCTAAAATATTTCCCTCTGTTGAGAACACTGAGCAACAACTTGAAATGGATTCTCTAGTGTGGTTAAACAGGTAGGCTCTGACCCAGTACAGTGCTTGAACTTGTTCTAAACTTGGAAAGAACTATCCAGTTTTTAAAACTGTAGTTTGGTAAACTGGATAAGTGAAAAGCTTTATATATCCCCAGATTGGATACTTTGTGCACAACCACTCCATCTTTCAAAATAAACTTCAGTCTAAACTTGAAGGAATACTTGAATATGATTTGATTATTATTCTTCCTCAATCTGGTTGAAATTCCTACTATAATTCACAGTGGAGAATATCATGTAGGTATTAGGAGGTTAAGGAAGTCCAGGATACCTCTATGGAAAATACAGGACTGCTGTGTTACCTATAACACTTCAGAACACTTTACCACTTACAGAAAAATAAAGGGCTTTCTAATTATTATAAACCCCTAATTTTCTAGGTGTTATTCTTGATTAATCTTTCTATGATTGTTGTTTGAAAAACCTTTAATTAGCTAAACAAACACCTCGGAATTTCTTGGATGGAAACAGAACTTTATAATGAAAATAAAGCCTATCCCTTAAAATAGAAAACACACTGTGAATCTGTCTGGATGTATTGTCCAGGGATGCATGAAGAATAAATCTTTCTTATACGATCACCTGGTTTTAGATAACAATAATTTTCTCTTGTGTTGGGACACATGGATGCAGTAATTTAAGAGCCTTTCCTTGATAGTACAGAACGATGGATCTCTCTTGTCTACCACTAGATGTCATGCACTGATATCTGTCCCAACGGTGCAGGCCAGGATTACAGCCTTAGATATAGAAATACATGAAAAATCTTCCCTTTAAGCCTTTTTCACTTTTTCTTGTCATTAAAATATCTTTAAAATGTCAACAGTTGCATTATTTCAATTCTGGGAAAGAAAACACTATGTCAGTGACATTACAGATAAAAATTACTGATGGAATGCAAGACATCCAGAAATATCAGGCAAAGGTAATGAAACAGAAATGCAAAAGTATAGTGGGTAAGCCTAAATAAAAAAAAAAAACAAAACCAGAAATATAAGATCTCCTGAACACTTGATTGTTTACTTTAGCAGATATTTTTGTCATGTTCTCAGTGAGAGCCTTATTTAAGAGATAATTAATTGTGGACTTGCATTTTTCTAATATTTGAAAATAGTTTGCTCAGAAGTAAATTAAGTATCTGAATTCTTATTACACAATGTCTACAAATGCAAATGTCTGTTGGTTGTTTTCATGCTTGTGTTGCCCGGACATAAATATTATAACAATTTTGAAAGTGAGTAGAAAGAATCCTAGAGAGCAGCTGGACCATTAACATTTTTTTTTCCCTAAGCAGTGAACTAAGGTAACAACAGCAGCCAAATGCACCTCTGGCATCATTTAGAAAGATGGGTTACATCTCATCCTCCACCTGCCCACATTTTGTTTTATTTGGGAAGATATCTCAGATATACAGTACCAGAACTGATAAAAAATTTCCTTCAAAGCATTTTTTCCCAGTAGAAAATGGTTCATTCAATACAATATTTTCCCAAGAGCATACTTTTTACTGGGAAAAGAAATGGTTTTTTCAGTTTCAAGCCAACTTTTTGGCATTAAAAGCCATTTGGATTTTTTTTTTTCCAAACAAATCAAAACCAGCTATTTTCAAAGAAGAGCTTCTACCAAAAAAAAAAAAATTATTCAGAAATAAACATGAAAAAATAGGTTTTTGCATGTGTCTCTGCAGAAGCCTTCTGAGATAAATTTTTCCATGCCATTTTATAATGAGGTAAAGTGATTTGCCTCGGTTCATATAATGCATTGGTGACAGAAGCATAAATAGAGTCCTAGCATCCAGATTCTCAGTCTTTTGTTTTAACTGACTGTTCCCAATTAAACAGCTGGCAATATAATCTTAAGGTCTCAGCTTTCTCAGTGCCTGTTTGTGATTGCCTGATAATTCCTCCTCCCAAATATATGTATAACACACAATTTAAAAACAGACTAGATATGTGGAGAACAACAGAAAACCATGGAAACAAGATGATGTTAGTGGCACAAGTCCATGCACTATATATATTGAATGTTGCAGTTACTTCACTAAGCAACAGCTTAATATATGGTATAAATATAAATGTTAGAACATTTTAAAATTCTAGAGCAGAACAAAAATGACATATAAAAGCACTAAAGCCCAGTACAGTGGCAGTAACAGTACTATCTTGATAAAAGTCCTTGCTGCTGACAGAGCTGGGCCTGATGCTGTTTATTAGATTCTCAAGTGGCTCTAAAAGTCATGAAAGCCTCTCTATATAACACAATTATAATATAATAGAAAAAGGTAACTCACTCAATCCCCCAGTTACTGCTTGGTTTAATTGAATTTCAGTACTCATTTCTGCTTAATTAGAAAGAAAATTAAATTTATTTCAATGCCAGGTTGTCATCGCTGTTTTTTCAAACTGCATTAACAAACAATATGAATGTTTGTAGATAATACTTACATTTTACAAGAAAATATGTCTGCCTGATTTTTGTCACCTAGGAAAATGAAATCATTGTGATTGATGACCCAGTTCACTCCTGGTGGGTAATGGTGAAAATGGAATGATGTACACTTAAACTGAACAGAGATACACTGTGTGTTAGAGAAGACTGTGATTTTAAATCCCATGTTACCGTCTCTCACTATAAAGGAACAAAATTCACGTTAATAAAAATGAAGTACTTCATGGCACTGAGTTGAGCCATACGTGTCAGAACTAGCAGCCAGAGCTGCTGAAAGGTCAAATGTGTCAAGCATAGAAAAGTTTTACAGAACCTGACAGAAATTCTTCAGCTGAAAAATCTTGTTGGGGAATGTAGATTCCTCAAAATCAAATATTTACCAGGGTTTTCAACATTACCAAAGTCCTCATGCTAAGTCAGGAGGGCTCCAAAGAAATCTCGCCTGCCAAAAAAACCTGTAAATACCTGACTGCTAAGCACTCACCCATTTTCTTGGGAGCTGTTTTAAATGCTGAACCAGGTCTGAGGGGGGGTGGGGCCGAAGGGCTGTCTCTTACCCAAGCTTTAGGCTTAGGAACCCTTGTGCCAAAAATGTCCCTGTCCTTTCTGTCAAACTCATGCATTCAAGGGGATTCAGGTCCCTGGCCTCTCTTGCTGAAGCCTTCAGATTTAGCAATCAGGACTTTCAGGACTTTTCACTGCTTTTAAGGTACTACCTCAGCTTGGGCTATTCCATTCCATTCCATTCCATTCCATTCCATTCCAGGCTAGGCTGTTCCTAAGATGAAGATGGCGGCTGCATGCAAGTGCACAAGTTGGCAAGCACCCTGCTGGTTTCCTACAGAAAATGCTGCCCAAAACACTGCTGTCTTTGCTCTGCTGTATCAGCTCTGAGCTCTCACATTGCTCTGGTGATACACCTTGGTCTTAACCAGAAACACTGTGGTCATTCACTCCTTGATGGTCTCATATAAGACAACACTGTTGTGACACATTATCTGATATTTAACTTGTCACTATTGCCTTAAATATTCCTAACCAGGCACTTTGTATGGAAGAGAGCAAAAGTCTCCCCAAGCAAGACAATTGAAGATCCTGTAGATATGTTCTTTTGAAACTTTTGAAGAGGTTTACACAAACTGAGTGATATTTACAACATAACCAGTAGCTACTACCTGTAATATTCATAATCCCTGCACTTACCACAGTAGTTTCATTGTATATGCGGAATAAAATATCTATGCCTCTTTCTAAAAAGAGAAAAAAAATGTTTGTTCTTGGTCTGTGACTCTCTTGAAACTCTTTAGTATTTCCCCCCCGCTATTTCACTCCTATCTATGAGCACCTTTACATTAGACTCCTTGTGGTCCTACATATCTCTCTCCCCAAGTAAGAACAGTCTCACAGGCTGTAAGAACATCCGGTGTAGAAAGAAAGTAATAATTTAACATGAGAAGACTGGGAAGCTTTTCAGTCATGATTCTGCAACAACTGTACTTCATCAGAGTTAATATTTATAGCTACACTCTTGTGGTAATGGTAAAAGGAAATAGAAGTGCTGTAGGCTAGGCTTTCTGCTTATGCAGAAAAGCAAAGCATGTCAGTAGGTTCTCAACGTGCTATGGAGAATCAGAACTGGAGCGTCTTTAACATAATAATGTCTGGCAAAGACACAATTATCTCCTATTAGCATTTTAAAATTGTATTAATCCAAAAATAGTCTGTATATATTGAATTATGAACATTATGAATGCTGAAAATTAGTTTTGATCCTAATCATTTTATGTAGAAACAAGGAATATTATTCTTTCTTTCCTTTCATCAAATAAAACAGTTTATAAAGCCATTCTTTAAAAAATACTTTCAATCATTAAATGTTGTATGATACTAAGGAAAGTCTTAAAAAGTTATGACTTAATGTGCTTAGGCTACTGGCACTTTTCAGTGAGAAGCAGAAGAATAGTAAGCAAAACTGAAAATATCATGCTTGGAAAAATAACTCAATTTCTGTTTTTATGCTAAAGCATTCCATCCGTCCCCTGAAGTGCTAAATATTACTGCAGAGAAAAGACATACTTTACTGATTACTTTCTCAATATATCTGACTTTGCTCTTTTGACCTTTGTGAAAATACACTGTCATTATGCCTTGTAGAAGAGATTTTCTAAAAGTTAAGGGGATCATGTAAAATAGACTAAGTGAGCACATAGCATTATGGGAATAGGATATTCCAGTAAGTACTGGTGTCTTACTTAACAGGCCTCAGAGTTAGTAAGGCTTTGGTCCAATTTTGCATGCAAAGGCTTCCTTATTGATTGAATGTCATAATCTATAGGCACAGACAGTGCAACAGCCTCTGAACTGGGGGAAGGAGTGCTGTCAACAAGCACAAGGAGCTTTCATGGTGTTTTTAGAAGTCACAATGAAGCAGTGAGTGAATTCCCACATTTCAAAATTGCACATGGATACATACCTAATGACTTGTCTTATGCTGCAGCAAATAGCAAGCCTACTGAATTATCTATGCCTTGTATAATCCAAGGAAGAGTCCTGACATCTACTTCCTTCCTATCACTCTGTGGGTATGTTGCTTTTTTCTTTTACCTTTCTAAGCTCCTCTCTTAAAGGGATTGACAGCTTTGAACTATCTTCCCAAAGATCTAAAGCAGGCAAAAAGAATCCAAAAAACCAGCGGTTTCTCTAATAAACAAATTCACACACCCCAATCTGTTTAAAGTGCTGCAGAAAGCAACCACAGAGGATTGGGGCAGCTAGAATCAAAGTCACCTTGATGGCAACACTGTTAGGAAGTTACTTTTTAACTGCATAAGAGTGTATGGTCTCTGAAAACACATGAAGAGACAAACAGTTCTATCCTTTTCTCTAACTTCCCTTCCTCCTTAAAATTGTAGCAATTCATACTATAACTGGGTATTTTAAGGTAAATTTTCAGATGTTATTGCTGCTTTCCTTTACATTCAACTCACATGGGGTGAAGTCACCTCTGATCTCTGTGCTTCACAGTCTGGCTGTGCTACCTGCCCAACATCTTAAGATGGTGATTAACCTACATGCTCTCCAGAATGCAAAGGAATTCAAGGACTTCCCTCTCATGCTGAGTTCTGACTCTTTCGATCTCTTTCTTGTAGGAACAGCTAGAGGAAACATTTTCCAGATGGAATAAATGCACCACAATCAGCTTGAACTCTGTTTACCCTCTGCTAGGAAACACCTTGTCTAATGCTCACATTGCGTTGGCTATTTGAATACAATCGTGAAAAAAAGAGGCCAGTCTATGAACAAAAGCTATCATGATAGTTCCATAGAAAATGTCAATTTCCACTACTGAAGATATAACCTAAAAACCAGTCTTCTGCAGTACAGAGACAGTACGTTGCATAGAAATATTACTTATTCTTTTTTTAACCATAAAAACCCCCAATAACATGATGTGAAGAAAAGTGATGGTGTGGATATATATGTTCTTTACTCACGTTGTGATGTGCAAGCTAAGTGACAAGAACTAAGAATTCGCCTGTATGTCCCTAAAAGGCAAATATTGAACACTGCCTTCTGTCTGTGACTTTTCCTCACAGCTTCTTTATTCGAGATCAGTCTCTATGCTTGAGTAATTCCCATTGGCACAGTTGCAGGCAAAGCACTACTGTCTGCCAAGCTTCTGAAGTAATCACTGGTGAGTGTAGTACCCCAGGAGTGAGAACCTGGAGGCTTAAAATTAGCATGAATCCATTTTTATTTTTTGTAGTTCTGGCACTGAGCAAAGTGCTCTAGAGCATGATCCATTGCATCAGCTCTGTTTTAAAAAAATAGATAAAATAAACCATTTCTGATTTTAACTTCTTCCCTACAGTGTGTGAGAGCTTTGTTTTTTATTGGTGTCATTTAGTTGCAGCAGTTCATATCTTGCACCATTTTGTATTGTCTGCTATTTTATGTAAGCATCTTTGTCAACACTCCTAAATGATTTCTGAAGTTTTCTCTCACTTTCATAGACAAACATAACAAGAGAAGAAAATGTTGCAGATGAGCAATCATAATTCTGGTGAGAGACCTGAAAGTTGAATAAACCTAGAAGCACCTTTTTTCACTTGGATCTAGTGATTAGCCAGCAAAAAAAAAAAAAAAAAAAGGCAGAAGTTTGATTTGTGCAAAACCTCAGGTTTCAGAAACTGATTATGTTAGAATTGCTGATAACCTGGGCTGGAGGAAGGGATAGTTTAGGTCATCTGCCAGGGATGATTTGAAACACAGACCGTGACTATTAGCTGAGTCAGGAAGAGGTGGGATGAGGCAAAGGATAGCTTTAAATTCAATTGAATGCTATAAACACCAATCCATTCTGGAGTAGATCTTATTTCCAGCTCAGTTCCCAGGAAAACTTTTGTTCCTTTGCTGAGCCTATTCTTTTCCTAGAAAAAATACTCTGAAGACAAATTTCCAATGAGCTCTATCCAGTATATTTTTGCATTAGGCACTGAGTCTTAGACAGATAACTGAGTAATTTAACGGGGGAAAAAAACAGCTTTCATCCTTTTCATGGATGGCAAATACATAGGAACTTGTAACAATAATAAAGACCAATATTGAGACACCTAGCACCTTATTTACATTATATTTTTAATTTGTAATTGGAATAAAAGGAACTGATATGCATAGTCAGGCTATACACCACCCAGCATACACTGCATCTCTAACTGCTCTCAGATGAAGCCAGATAGATTTCACCTCTCTGGCTTCTCAGCACCTCAGATTCTGTTGACTTTACTTTATTCAGTATTGCTCCAGACCAATCCAGCACCTTGTAGAAAGGAAGTTTTATGCCTTTTTTAGTGTTTAAAGTAAGCTCCCTAGCACTTTATCTATAAGCTGTATTCTTCAATTATCGACTTATTCTAGTTGGCTTTGCTGGAATGCCCTCTAATATTTCCAATGTCATTTATGTGATGAGAGGACCATTATTTGTATGAGAATTACAGTCATCTGTCTTATTAAAAGCTCATTCACTTACATATACTCCATTTCCCATAGGCTTCTGTGAAGTTATTAACTATCCCAGCCTTCACTGCTGAAAACAACATTGTATATGAAAAATGTTCCAAATTTCCCTCCTTGTATATTCCCAATCATTCCTCTTTATTCTCTCTAATGGACTCCCTTAACAACTCTGTTTAACATTAGCAGTACCTTTGAAAAAGATTTTATATGCTTCTATCAATTCTTGCACATGGGAAATGAGGGTGTTTCGTGGACTTCCTAATTACTTCCAAAGATGAAAATGCTCTCCAATAATCCATCTCTAGAAATTCCCACTTTCCAACACACCCAAAATAGCATGTCACCTATTATGACATGTGAAGAAAATAACAAACTGGCCTGCCAAGGAGTTTTACTGAAAGTGATCTTGCATCTGTAGTTCAAAGTCCCAAATTTTAAAAGTGTACTCTAGCACTGTAATTAATTTTTGCATGTTTCTGTGTACCTGTGTCATGGTTTAACCCCAGCCAGAAACTAAGCACCACACAGCCGCTCGCTCACTCCCTCCTCCTGGTGGGATGGGGGAGAGAATTGGAAGAGAAAATTCATTGGTTGAGATAAGAACAGTTTAATAATGGAAATAAAATGAAGTAAAATAGCAGTAGTAATAATACTATTAGTAATAATACTATTCTACAAAGCAAGTGATACACATTGCAATTGCTCACCACCCACTGACCAATGCCCAGCTCCTCCCTGAGCAATGATTGCAGTCCTCCCCCCTTTCCAGCCAGCTCCCTCCAAACATGACATCATATGGTACAGAATAGCCCTTTGGATCAGCTGTCCTGGCTGTGCTCCCTCCCAGCTTCTTGTGTACCTGGCAGAGCATGGGAAGCTGAAAAAGTCCTTCGGACAGTTTTTCCACAGCTGAGACACAGGCCCATAGGGAGGAAGAGAGACTTTCTTTGTATTGTCAGAGTTGGCCAGCCAATTCATCCACCATTATTTCCTCTCCATCTTTACATGTCATTACTACCAATGAGTTAGCATACGATGCTGGTGTGTTGCATACAAACTTCTGCCACATGGGTTGTGTGCACCTGACTTCATCTGGACCTTTGGAAATTGCTTATTATTCAGGTCATCGTGAATCACCTTCAGCACAGCTAGTTCTCTCAGGTACTGGATACCTCCCTCCATGGTGGTCCTCTTGCCTGGGTGACATATAACATCTTCCTTGAAGGGATACCTTTCCTTCACACCTGACAGAATTTACCTCCAGAGGCTGAGGGCTTGTGGCCCTTTTCCAATCGTCAATGCCCCCTTCCCTAGAAAGGGATCCCAGATGCTTGGCTTCCCTACCCTCTAATTCCAGGTTACTGGCCCTGTTATCCCAGCATTGGAGCAGCCAGGTGACAATGCTCTTGCCTGGATGACAACTGAAATCTTTTTGCATGTCTCGCAGCTCACTCAGGGATAGGGATCTGGTGGTTACCATCTCATTTATGGGTTCTGGCTCTTCCTCCTCCTGTTCTCATGATGGCCCTTGGTTCATCTTCATCTCTTACTAAACAAGCCAAATTTTTTTTTATATTTTTCCTTGTGTATAGGGGCAACTGATACTGGCATAGGTTGGTTTAGCTGCGGTGCCTGTCACAGGGGTTGGAGTAGCCACAGTGCCTGTCGCTTTGTCATCAGATCCAGAGACCTTCTCTTCCCCTTGAGGGTTCTGAATAGTGTTGACTGGTAGGCATGGGCCAGGCTCCAGCATGTTGCAGCAATTTGTGTCTCTCTGGAGTTGCCAGTGAGATAGAATACTTTTTTCAAATATTCTACTAGTTTTTCAAGTTTCTACGCTTGTTCAGGGGTGAAATTCCAAAACACTGGATATACCCACTGTCCTAGTACTTGCCCATGCTATCCCACATACCCTGCCACTCATAGCTATCCAGCCTTAGGGCAGATCTTGGGATGATATTCTTAAATTGCTTACTAACCTTAGACAAAACTGAAATAATATTCCCAAGAAGTACCACTAGAAGTGTCTTAACTACCCAAGGACATTCAAAATACTGAAAAGTTACTGTAATGAAGGAGGAAATATCATAGAAGAAGGTAACAAATGTGCCATTCTGTATGTCCTCCATGAAAAACCTCTCAGAGGAAGAGGTATAATTGCTGATGGCACCCAAAGTACAGTAGTGGCTTCAGTATGAAACCCAAATACCAGATTAAGCTCAAGGTCAGTGTTTTAACAGCAAGTCTCCCAGGCAAAACATCACTAATCACTGCAGAGCACAGCAAACTGCAAAACCCAACACCGACCTTTAACATGTACAGCAAGAAAAGGAGCATGGTGCAGATCAGATAAACTAATACCAAGAATAGATTAATTGCTATTGTGACTGACAACTATTAACAGATATAAATTCTTTAATACGCTCTAGTTAATCTGTTATTATCTCAAACCCTTTGGGCCCCATGTTGGGCATTATCAGATAATTACCATATATAAGAAAAACGTCACTTATTTTTAAAAGCATTATTGGCATTTCATCACTCTTAGTCAGAAATAACTTTTTGAAATATAAAGATTTTTGCTACCCTGTTACATAATGATATAATATTTTATTTTAACATGACCTATTTTAAAAGGCAGTCCTTGCCCCACTGTAAAGATAAAAGACACACAGACCCTTTTGCAAATGTGAAGATAGCAAGATAATCCTGTAACAAGATAGGTTCATACATAGTAAGACACAAATGTGAGAAAAGTTTTGTTTGAAATCAGGCAGTAAGATAGCAAACAAACAGCAAATAAGACACGGTGTATTTCAATAGCATGTTCTCACCATTAGGCACTTCTTGCTTTTAATGCCTTTGCCATGTTGAGTTTACATTCTGTAGAAAGAAATCTTACTTAATTCCATTAGCACCTTGCTCTTTCTTAATTTATTTTAGTGCTCCTCAATTTTCCTTTTGAAAATTTATTTTCAGTGAAAAGAGCTTTTGACCTTTAGGTCATTGGTTCAATTCTAACCTTTTCTGGTGAAGTTAGCACAGCACTCAGAAGATGAAAAGTGTCATGTATAACTGCTAAGTACTATATTATTAGACAAAATTTGTTATCATCTAATAGTGTTTCAGTTGTTTATAAACTGGTGGCTTCATTTCAGTGATAAGGCATGGGTCAGATAACAAGAACTATCATGGTAATCGGCAGTCCTGATGTTGATGTCAGCGGCTGAGCAAGCATTACACATTTGAGTACATCGCTTGCTCCTTGGTGTTGATCTTCTGGAGCAGATTGCAGGTTACCCACACAGTTTCCACGTGGACACACTCAGTTTCCCTTTTGAAGGGAAACTCTGCTTTAAAAGAGCACAGCTTACAGCTCTAAGATTCTAATTTATGTAAGAATGAAATTTCCTGGGATTTTTGTGTATGTATGGGGGTTTGTGTTTTAAAAAATAAAAAGGTAATGATGAAATTTTGTCAACTTTCCCTCACATTGAAGGAAAGCCTAGCTCATTAAAATAAAGAAATCATTAGTAATAAACAATGCAATTACTGTGTTAGAATTATACTCCAAAATCATAACACCATGAGAATGAAGGTTGATTAGCTGAGGTCAGTGGAAAAAAATCCTTACCATTTGGTCTCACCAAAGAAACATAGAATCATAGAATAGTTTAGTTTGGAAAAGATCTTTAAGATCATCAAGTCCAACCGCTAACGTAACACTGCTATCCCACCACTAAACCATGTCCCTAAACATCTTTATGCACAATAGTGATTTTGTAACATTTTAAATTATTTCTTTGGTGGGGATGGGTGTTATTAAGATCTTAATTCTTCACTAATAGGGGTTTACATAGGTGCTAAATTAAGCAAGATCTACTTGTCTTTTTTGTCACCCAGTAAATCAAAGGAAATAATACTTCTAATGTAACTCAGGTGATCTGAGGATAAATTCACTGCTGGTTATAAGAACTCAGATACTAATACGATGAACACTGCTTATAAGCTGTTAAATAAATAAATTAATTTACAACTAATGAGTTGCCATCTTGCTCCCACAAGTGATTGCTTCTCTTCCTTCAGTTTCAGACCCTACCACAAAACTTTCTCAGCTACCCATTTAGCCTAAGTTTTAACTTAGCATTTCCCAAAAGTTTCAATGGTATTTGTTCTGTTACTGCCATTGCCTGCCATTTCCTATTTATATTCATATACTATTACCACTGATAGACAAAGTAAACAGCACTCATGGCTAACTGTTAGGCTGCCTGTGATAGGCATTATTACAGTTGCTTAGCAGCCAAGAAGACAAGATAATATGTAACCTTCATACAGGCAATGAAAGAAAAAGCAAATTTAGGCAGTTAGAATATTAATAACCAGCTAAGACTCTGGTATGAAAAGTCTGAATCATGAATTATCCCAAGAGATCAGCATCAAAACTTTGGTTTCAAGCCTCAGGTTTGAAATAGCTGTATATCTTGCATGATTTTTTTTTCCTACAAATATGGTTTAATTTCACAAAGGGCTTTAGCATTATATATGCTTTTAAGCTCTGTCCCTCCGTGGCCTCCTAGGCTCCTTAACTAATCTACAGATGAGTAAACCTGACATCTTTATCATGCAAATTGGTAGAATGCTTTCTGAAAATGAAATTTAGGAGCCACATAACTTAAAAATTATATATTGGTGAAGAATCAGCATGATTTCTTAAAGGGCAAGCACGTCACACAAATCTAGTGGAATTCATCGAAGGAGTTGATAGGCATACTGGCAAGACACATCTAGCTGGTGTAGTCTGCTTTGATTTTCAAAAAACATTTTGCAAAGTCTTTTACAAAAGCCTCGTAAAGAAATTAAGCTGTCATAGAATATGAAGGAACATTTTCACATGGATAAAGAAATCTGTAACATAAAGGAAATATGCTAAGAGCATACAGTCAGCCTTTAAAGTGGTGGGGTGTCTCACATGTGGTTCTGCATCTGTGTTGTTTCACATAACCACAAATTAATCAGAAAAGGAGATGAAATGAAGGACGTGGTCAAATTATTTATGGTAACAACTAAATCATTGCAGGTAAGAAAGATGATAGTCTGCAGCAAAGGAGGTGTTCACAAAACTGAGTAACTTGATAATAAAAGGGCAGACAAAATTAAATATGAATAAATGCTAAGTGATGCATATAGAAAAAAAGATATTCTTACTTTACTTATATAGAAAAGGGATCTAAACTGATTATTACTATTCAAGATTGAGATTTGGATTTATAATAATGAATTCCAGGAAGCATCAAGTTAATTATCAATAGTTATCAAGAAAGCAAATAGAAGACCAGGGACTATTTCAAAAGGAATAGAAATCAAAAGAGGAAGCCTTGCTATGCCATAGTTAAGTCTGTGGTATATCTGAATCTTGAACACTTCTTCAGTTCTGGCCTTTCTATTTCAAAAAGAATATGAAAAATGGAAAAGATGCAGAGACGGTTGAAGTGATGTTCAAAGATATGGTGTGTGGCTTTTTTATGATGAAAAAATAGGTAATTTAATAGTTTTCAACCTGGAAAAGAGAAAGATGAGAAGGGAATATAATAAAGGTCTGTAAAATTGGAAGTGGCATGGAAAAAGCAAGAGTATCCTCCAAAAGAAAAAGTAGAACACATCAAATAAAACTAACATAAGGTTCAAAATGAATGAATGGAAATACTCCTTGATACTGTACCTATATGATCTGTGAAATAGTTTCCCAGTGAATATTTTGAGTGCTGAAACCCTTCAGATGTTTAAAAAAATGACCAGAAGAAAAAAATATTAATCAAGAACTCTTGAATACAAAACAATACTAAATTCAGGAAGTCTCTGAACCTCAAATGCTGAGGAACTGTTGAGAATTGCACGAAAGTAGATGGTAATGCTCACTTCTCTAATGCTTACAGGCTGTCCTAGGCACCCATGAGCAGTCACAGCTGAAGACAGAGTAGTTAACTTCTAAATAAGGCAGAAGAATGGACATTTAACGTCTTGCCCCAGAAAGTAAGCATGAATTCACCCTTAGATGTTTAGTATGGTGCAGACTGAGATGTTTGTAGGGGTGTTTAGAAGCAGATTTTCAGGTGCCCATGGAATTTTACTAACTGGAAAATGAGATTATAGGGCCACATAGCAGCTAAACTGAGAAATGATCACTACCTCAGGTTTAGGTGCTTAAATCTTTTTGTGGGCACAACTCAGAATACTGCATAGATTATTTTAAAACATTAGATACCTTGAGTATGGAAGGTATCCATATCAAAGCAAATATTTTAATCCATTTATATTAAATTTAAGCTCTACCATAGTAGAATGTACCTCTTCCCACACCCCACCCCCTGCCAAATCATCTCATGTAAGCATTTCCAAAGCAAAGCAAGGATTAGGAAAAAAAGTATCTTTTAATTTAAGTTGCTGAAATCCTTACTATGTTTATGCATTCCTTTTTGGCAAATATGCAGTAAAATATGTAGTAGCACAGCCATGCACAGCTTCATTGCTCCCTAAGCCTTTAATAAATGTCCACTATAAATCTTAACAGCAGATTATGCATGTCAAATCCATTTATATAGTGGCTGAGTAGATTTAAATTCCAAAGATATTACGTTGATAACATCTCTTTGCTGGTTCTAAACAAAGATAAAGAAATGTGAGATTCATTATGAGCCATTTCTTACTTTCCAAGTATCACAAAACAAAGTTCTGATTCATCTGTCATGTAAATATGTTATTAAAAGTTATCTTCCATTTTTCAATTTGTTCTGCTAATCTACAATTTTTCCCACCATTTCTGGTATTCTTTATTGTGATTTTAACATAAAAAAGTACAGGAAGATACAGCAATCTTCAATTCCAGAGCTTTTTAGCTCACAACATGAACATATCACCTTCTAAAACATTTTTTGCACTGCTGTAGCTCTCAAAGCACACTTTAGACTTTACGGATTCACCCTTCTTGCTCCTTCATTATTTAGATAATTACTATGAGCACTATTAGAAGCGTATTAAGACCCTAGAATTTAGAGGTTTAAGACACCTTTCCTGGTCACAATTCAATGTTAAAATATGTATTGATTTTAATGTGGGATAATTGTGCCCCAGACCTTTGAAGAAAAATTGTATTGTTGTTGGGTTTTACTAGGAATAGCTCTGAGAAAGAAACCATACCATATGGCAGAACCCAAATTCAGCTTTCATTCTTGATGTTTAGAAGCAATTTGTGCATAAAATGGAGTTATCTGGGAACTGGGCATTTATGTACGTGATGTGAGACTCCTGGAAACGCGTATTGTTTGAGTGCTGCTTTTCCATTTACCATCGTAATTAGACTGGTATCATTATATCAATATAATTTCCTGTGTAGATTTATTTTTAAACTTAATTAATTTTTAACTACAGTAATATTGCACTAGTTATATAGTTTAGGGTTTAGATTACTAAGTATCCCATGCATGTGGACCCTGAAAACCTAGACAGAATCTGTATTTGATTTCTTTTGAACCAGGAAGCCGATGTTCAATGTCTGAGATTCTATAACGAGAAATGACGGACAAATGCGACAAATGTCATATTTATATTAGAGTAAAATCTTGGCTTTCAAAGAACAAATAGCTACATATTTCTATGTATTATTTCTATGTAATTATACGTCATCTGAAAAAGATCTCACTGACGTGTATCATTTGGGCTTGATACTTGCACTTTGATCCTGTAGTCCTAGTCTTACTTTGTTGGGATGAGGGCACAAATTGTGTCTTGGAGGAGAGGTGAAGGGCATTATACTAGCCTCCTAGCCAGAGGCCTTGTCCTCTTTTCTGTTCCAGTATAACCAGCCAGATCAATATAAATCACAGATGGTTTAGTTAGAAATTCCTGACTCCAAAGAGAAACAGAGGAGAAAAACTGCTTGTACAGATGGCTTTGGTACCATGACCTGCCAGCCAGGGCAACACATTTATATGTGAACCATTTCCCATTTCTCTTTACCCATAGTTTAACCTGACCTGTTTGACTTCATTCTGGAGCAGAAGAGAAAAGAGCAAATGTCTGTCAACAGTCTAATAGGGATGCATCAACACAGCACCACTTCAGTTCACTCCTGCAAAGACCAGAGCTATTACTCCTGCACCCATGTCCCAGCCTTTCACTGACCCAAGCACTACAGAGGTAAGACATGCAATGGGACAGGATTAGTGCATTGGCTGTGGAAACGGGTGGTAAACTCAGGCATAAACCCAACCTCAAACCTGGTCTGAACAAGCAGACTAGATGTATACAGATACTGTGTGCCAAATCGCTCCTCTTGCTCTGAGCTTTGGAGAATCTAAAGGGATTTATCAATCAGAATGAAAACTACACAATTTTTGGTTTCTGTTTTTCAGCACAGCAGTTTCAGATGAATTCTGCTTTAAGATCTTGCTTTAATTCAGACCTGAAATTCAAGTTACAGTACAAGGAAGGAACTAACAGAGTCAGAAACAAAAAAGCCTACTTTCTTGAATAAAATAATTCAACTCATTTCTATCAAGAGTATTGTCTGGAGTGTCTTCTATGACGCCTAATGGGAAAGATGCTTAAGAATCTCTTGGTGGCCATGCTAACTCGGGAAAAGGGAATGTCTACCACTAGTATCCATATGTCTCTTTTGGCACCAGTGTCATCAGATCTCAATGTTCTTTTATGTCACCACAGATGCATCTTATTATTAGTTTTAAGTGAACGAATAATGGATCACAGCTCGGTAATTTGGTCCTCCAGAGCACCGATAAAAAAGCCTTTGGGGCATTGGTGCCAAAGGATGACATTTTTATTGGTTGTTCTCTGCCAGCTTCAGCAGCATGCCTGCTGTCCCTCCATTCCACATCTATCCTGTGTTTCCTTCCTTTATTCTGCTTTTTCCACTCCCCTGCCCTAGACAACACAAAGCTCTATCCAGAGATGATGTTCTCTGCTAATCCCTCTGTTGCGCAAATCCTAGTACTTTCAGGAATCCCATTTTAAGAAAAAAGAGCACCAACCTCAGAGCAAAGCTTAAGAGATTTCCATGACTTCTGAAATAGCACTATTTTTTAATTTTATTTCTGAACACGATGATGTTCTGATGCAATGTAACAATTTGGCAGTTCTATTTCCCCATGGGTCTGGCTGGAGGAAAAACATTGCTACAGAAATACACATTTAAGAGTAACAATTTACTTATCAGTTTATTTATTCATTTAAAAGAGCAAATAATTATAGAACTGTTTGTATTTCAGAGACACTGAAAGCTCTAATCAAATCAAGTGTTTGATTTTTAAAAATGGTATTAATCAGCTCAAAATTTGTCTGCAGGTGGGGACAATGAAACATAATGAATATCGTGCTTTTTTTGGTTTTGTTTTGTTTTGTTTTTCCAGAAAGTGGTGCATTCTCTTCAGTGATAATACACAAAATTTAACATTACAAGTGGCAGCCTGTCAGCTAATGGAACTTGAGTGGAAGATAGTGATATCCTTTGCAGTGACTTTGAAAGAGGCTGCTGTATATTTACTCAAGACATTTTTGGTAGCAAAGTCATCTTACAAATTCCCAGAAAACTTACCCCCAACCTTTCACTCCTATCCCAGTAGCACTTTATCGCCCCTCCAGCTGTTTTGATACAAGTTTGCAGAGCCTTATAAATCAGATTATTGAAATCATGGTCAGAATTAAATAAACAAACACACTTCTGAAGGATTTTTTTTTTAAACCTGGATCATTTTGTAAATCTGCTTTACAACACAATCCCACATACAGTTATGTTGACACAACCATATAGGCTGCAAATCAAAAGAACCAAAAGAACTTTGGTTTTCAAAGCACTTTTTTTAAAACAAGCAATTAAATTCCATGTGAACCAAGACTCACAGAAAATAAGTTGGCCTCCCACTGGCAGATTTATCAATGAAACTCTGGAGTCCTAAATTCCACTTTCTTACTTAGCTAAATAATACATCTGAAAAGAAATGTTGCAAAGTTTTTGCTAAAGGGCTTTGCATCAGTATGGACAACAGAGCTCTCCTTTCTACCCTGAGGATCTAGATCTGAATTTAGGTACAGCTTGCAGTGAAATACTCTGTGCTAAATAAAGTCTGTAATAAATCCTTGTCACAGTACTTTCCCTTCCAAGGAATATATCAAGAAAGAAAAATCCATATTTATATTTGTTTAAATATATATCCCAAAGCTCAGCATAAATATTACTCGTTGTTGCAAACTTGGCCCACATCACCATTACAAGCTCCAAATTTCAAGCTCAGGGGGAGTCTAAATGTGATCTTACCATTTGCATGTTCTGATTGGCATTAGCTACACTCAGCCTAAATTTTGAATTATTTTAGGGATGTTTGTTTCTATTTTCCATAGTGTCTTCCTTCTGATTTATTTTCACATTGGCCTCATTTTAAGTAATTTTTAATTTCTCCATTGATTCTAATTAAGCTGCTGCTAGGTCTTATGAGCTCTATTTAATTAAATTAATTAAGGTATTTATTTATATAATAAAAGATAACCAACTCACTAAGCTTGCTTTCCCAAACTGTTACAGCTCTAATTAATAGAAAGAACACCAAAGGCACCTATTTTAAAGTTAAGTGCCTGCAGCAGAGTAGCATTGTGATAAAATTACCAGAAACCTGGCTAGCCAAATACTTAACAGACATTTTTTGGGTTTTTGACACTTTGCTGCATTCCCTCAGTGCTTAGAATACGACTTTTGCAATGATACTCTATTAGGAAAGTCATCTGCTCTAAAAGTAAAGGCCTTAACCACACAAGCTAGAGGAACATCCTACAGTCAGATCTGCATTAATCATTTCCATCAACACAGCAAAAAGTTATTGTTTGCCATACAAACAAGATTTAATTTCTCCAGCTGGGTGCTGTCAACCTCTTTACAGCACACTGCTCTTGTCACAGTGGTTGGGCATAGTTTTAAAATACATTTATTTTAGCCTGAGGCTAGTGTGAAGCCTTTTTGCTTGTTTGCTTTTCTTTCACCCCTTTCTCTCTCTCAATATTGTGAAAGGAAGTTGCTGATAGGAAGACCTTGATGAACCATGTAAAGCCAGGATTGCTTAAAGAGTATTGATAAGAAACGAATCATCTTTCCAATAAATTTATTTATGGCAAATAGAGTCCCTTTTTTTTTTTTTCCTTTTCGCTTTTCTGCTTTCAAAGACTCTTGGACAAATAACTTTTTTAACTGACTGGGCAAAGAGAGATCATTGCCTGCACTTACTGTGTACAGGAGACACATACTGGGCCATGAAAATAGCTGTGCAAAGCAACACTGGATTTCCATGCAACCTTCCTCCGCCCCACAAAACCTTCCCTAACCCCCTTCCAACAAAACCATTGCCTGCATTGTAATGTGTTATGGACCAAATCATAGCTATCTATTCTGGACAATATCTGAATCTTAAATACAGCCAGACGATAATGCCCAACTCTATCTAGTAATGCATAGTGTTAACTCTGACAATGATACTAACTTTAAGACCTTACATTAAAAATACTTCTATGAAAACGGAAGACAAAGGAATTACATTAAAACTTCCGACGACTTAACAATAGGAAGGCTATATCGAAAATTATGCAATATAGTAGTTTCTGATACATGCACCATAGTAGTTGTAATGGCTTCTGATATACGTTTTTCCACCATAGGTACAATCTCATGGAAATCAGTAGGACTATTTTCAGAGTGAGGCAATTAAATATAGATTTTGGAATATTACCCTGTGCTGCAATTAAAAGCTGAGGTAAGTTAGTCAGAAATGAAATTATAAGCCCAGAGAGCATGACGAGCAGGTGGAAGCATTCTCTCACTTCAGAGACTGATCCATTCACTTCTCTTTTTCTGATCTAGTTAATCTGTACTTGCTTGTTTCTATTAAGTGTAATTTTAATCACAAATCATGGTCCACCTCAGCTGTTCACTGTGTATTCAGCCATACCACCCTGGGCAGTGTTTTCATGAGATATTAAAAATTAAGTAGGGTTGAATTAGGTCACCAGCTAGGTGGAATGAAACCCCAAATGCTAAAATGGTTATTTAAGAGGCTGAAGTTTTTCTTCAGCTACTACATGTCTGCTTGAAAAACAGCACTTATTTTCAGTAGAATATTTGGACATAAATTATGGCTTTATTTAAAATGACAAAACATTATTTTATTTGAGGGGAAAAAAGACAAACAACTACATAAATACATGGATATATATGATTTTTGTCTTGTCATAAAAATATAAATATATAGGAAATACAACATTAAAAAAATCAATTAAAACAGTTTTCATGCAACACATACCTCACAGTTATCCTGGAAGTACCCCATTTGCCTGAGATATAAAATTGACTGTATATATTTATTTCCCTTAATAGACCATATTTTTCTATGGTTTTCATAAGAGAGCAAGTGATTTTTTTTAAGACCATACCAGAAACCAGATGCAGCATGCATGCTTTGTTCCTGAGATAATAGCCATAGATTCATTTGAGGAGTCTGTTTCCTACTTCTCTGTTATGCAGAACAGCAAAATTTGGTCCACAGCTAAGCGGCTTTAAGTATGGGATTAATAGTGTTGTATGTATACCTGAGAATGTATCTACAGTGACAAATAAAACAGGGCCAGGCACTATTTTCTGGCCCTGAGTCCACTGCATCTGCGCTTGACAGAACTTGGCCCTGGGTCTGCTGTGGCTTTAAGTTATTGTCGGTCCTATTTTACTCCTCCAGTCTAGAAGGTGTAGCAATATGAGGACACTGTTGCTGTGCATTAGAGTGTTTTTAATAGCAAGAACCTAAGGGTAAGTGCTGCTTGCTACTGGTTGTGGTATGAAGGCTTATAATGTTCGCTGAAGAAAGATTTCCAATAGCATTGGATAAAAATGTAAGGAAATTAATAACAAAGTGAGCAAAACTTGTGGTAGTCCTGTTCATACTGCTTATTCTGAGTGCTTTGTCCTCTCAGACATACAAAAGTATTGCCTTGAAGAGCATAATTTCACACATAGCAAAGCTAAAAAGGGAGAACACTAATAAATAGTGAGAAGAATAGCTTGCTAGTACTGTGCCCTAGCCTTGCTTAAATTTTATATATGTGTATATATATACACCTCCTGTTAGGCTACATTGGTACTCTTCTAGAAAAATATAGTAATTATTTGAAATTAACTATTTAACTATTATTAACTATTTCCATTAAAGATCTTTTAAATTATGACTATTCTGAAGAATTTTAAGAATGACATGCATAAATTTGCATAACGTGTCACATGGCTCCTCTAAACAGCTGTATTCAAACTACCGAATATTTTTATGAAAATATTTTTCATCTAGTTATACATTTGGGCTTATGGCTACAAGCTTTTTTCCATCAGATCTCTCCTCAATACAAGTACAAACAAATACCATTTACCATCTTTACCAAATAATTTTCAGGCAAATGATTGCTCATGTGAACAGCAGTTGTTGGATTTGGTTAATAATTGGCATGTCTCTAAAACAAATGAGTGTGCCTGTTTGAATATAAAGTAGAGACAGATCTCAAGCCATTAAAATATTTTATAGAAATTAGCCAAAAGGATACTTCTAATCTTAGTTACGCTGTTCTACAATTCCAAGAACATAAATGATATTGGAACTTCTTTTCTGGATTTGTAAAGGCAATGGCTGTGATCCCAGTCTGGCCTATAACCTGAAGGTAAGATTCTATGTTGCTGCAGGATTGCAGATCTGTAGCACTCAAAGATATTTCAAGGCTACCTTAACTGGCAACAGAGAATCAATAGATGTCACAGGATCACAATAGTGGGTGTGACGGCATCTCCTTCAAGATGGCATTATAGGCAGTTGTCAGATAAACAAAGATACAAACAGGAAGACTCTGCATACTCATGATCCTTAAGTACCTTGTAGCTATAAAAACTTAGGCTGTACTGTGTAAAATTTTAGGTATCCTGAGAACCAGATGGAAACTGAACCAAGGCTAGATGGGAACCCGTAAAGCTTCAGGATGAGACAACTGGAAGAAGCTTAAAGCCAATCAGTGCAATTTTTCATCTCAAAGAACATTTTGGCTACAGCCAGGGGTCTGAGCCCGTTGTCTCCCATCAGTAAAAACAAGAATGGATGTTTAAATACCTGTCTGTATGATACTCCACATACAGAAGTCAGGGTTGCTGTAACTACATGTTGACCTACCAAATTAGAATTAATACATGTAGATGCCTTTTGAGAAGTATATCTAGCACCCATCGATGATTCTTCAGTAGTCATCACCAAGTCATAGCGCGCTGGCAAAAACAACACTGACTAAACCTCCCCAACAGCTATGAAAGGAAAAGACACAGAAGGTATTCCAGTCTCTAGTCCTCAAGATGCTAATGTAATAGTTACAGAACAAATACAAGACATTGTTCCAAAGTTTGGAAACTGTTATTTTATCTCTCTGAGATTAAAGCAATAAAAATAATGATAGCATTTGATTTCCTCATAAGATTATTATAAAACATAACTCTTCTTCCACGCACTACAAAAACATTAACTGTTTAAGCTTTGCAACACCCTTCTGATGGATGTCTTATGCATATCTATCTGCCTATAGCAGAGAAACCAAAATGAAGACTTTCTGGAACAGACTGAAATTTTATTACAGTATGCGTTCCTGTATTCTTTGCATATGCACAAACAATGTTCCAGGACAATGTAAAAATTAGACACAAAGAAAAGGACTCACCTATTCTGTCTATGACTTTTTTTAACATGACATGGATTCTACTGCCTTTACCTGTCTCAGGAGGCAAACAAAGAAAAAAAGGTGGTGGCTAATAGCAGAAAGGAAATACAGCAACACTAGAAACAGTGAAAGTAGCTGTTAGCAAGCAGTCCCAAGATGCTCATTTGTGGTTATGCAACATGGCTTTTTTATTAAGAAGGTTCTCAGTGTCCATACTTTTACCAGCTGCTGCATATATTACTACTTGGACTGTAATAGCCAGGAAAGGTCATGCTGCCTTGACAAGGCTTTGTGCTTTTTATCCAACCTGTGCAGATGGGTGGAGAAGTGCAGACATCAGCCATCATGCCAAGGTGTGTTCCCTGCTACAGCCTAGCCCTGCTTTGGCAGGTGACCTGCTGTGTGTCCCACCTGAAGCAGTTTTCAAATCTTACTTAAGCCCCCAGTCCTTTAAACCCTTCAAAAGCCAAGGGTGGAGGTATTGCAATATCAGGACCTTTGAGAATTTGGGTTTGAAAGTGAAAATGAATGAAACATCGATAAACCCCAAAGTACAGCAAATCAGTCAGGGCACAAGGTATCCCAGAAGCTCAAGACAGTTACTATTATTATTATCTAGTGAAGAGGAATCCAGGCTTCACTCATATCACAGGAAGGCTGCAGTAAATTACAAATTAATGTTCTGAAGTTAATGAATTTAATTGATTTCAAGCTGAGTATGGGAGTTAAGGCTGATATTCAAACTGGGAGAGAGTATTTAAATTTAGCTATCATAAATAAGCACATGTTAAATTCAGCAAATATCAGGACTTTTCACTCTCACAGTAGGTGATAAGGCCACTTGAACCCTTTTAGACTCCTGTTTCCTTCAGCTGAATGGGGAAAAGAATCATAACTTTCAGACAGGAAAACAAATGTTAACTATAGGACTTCCAGTTTTAGGAAATAGAGGGTACGATATAACTGCCCCTCAGTTAGGGTCAAAAGGCTAAAACAAACATCATGGCAGATCCTGCTCTTTTCAAAATACCATTATGTCAGGTCCCAGTCCTGAAAGAAAACCTTTGGATATTGAATAAGCAAAGCAAACTATTTTAAATGTAGGGAAGGTAAAGAACATAAACAAATGAAAAAGCAGGAGAAAAGTCTACGATAAGCAGGTGCTATTTCATATTCTTTCACTGACACCATTTTAATGATTGAAAATGATTCTGTGTTTTTCATCTTAGACATAAAAAACTAGATAACTGTATTGATATCTTAATACAGTAATCAAACTCAAGTTCTTTTTTTCTTAGTATGACTCTGAGCTTTCTATTACTGTCTTTAAATGAAAATGCAATATAACGGAATTTGTATGTAAAAAGCCTGCTTGATATTCATTAACAGTAAAACAAAAAACCATAAACAAAAAAATTAAAGCTGTCCAAAGATGTGCAACTATATAACATGTTAAAAATCAATACAAGGCAGTAACTAAGAGAGCTCTCATTCAAAAATCAAGTTAGTGTTTATGCATTAATTTTGGTTTAAAATATAGCAAAAATGGCAACAATATTAATAAAATTAATAATACAGAACTCACATTTTATTGAAAAGAAGCTCAGGACTAACGGTTTATATTATTAGATTCCAGTGTTAATATGTTATAGATTTTCTGTGAAGACTGTATAAGTGTAAGACAACGTGGGAGAACTGAAATAATGATTCTCTGCCTCACACAGCATCTTAGAGATCCAGTGCTTTAATGTCTGTAAAACATTTAAAGATGTCTGGGAAAAATATACTTTGTAAGTGCAAAGTATTCTTCTTGATATTCAAGCACCATGCGACAGATAAAACAGATTTTCAAATACCATACAGTAATACTGAAGGTAAACAAAAGCAATACAAATTTATATTCTGAAACCTGCTTGTTTACTGTTTATACCTGTACTGACCTATGAGAATTTGTGCAAATGTTGTTTCTTTGGACAAACTTTTGAGAACAGTTTTTTCTCACTTCAGTCTGTAGCATTCAAATGCACACATCTGCATATACACATGGCATCTGTTATTTCATCAGGAAATGCCACAGTCAACTTAAAAAATGTTCACCATCCAATCATAAATTAGAATTACATTTTAATCAGCTTATTTGTTACGATTACTACTATTTCCAATTCTTCATAATATTTCTAAAATGTAGTGGTGGCTACAAGATCACATCATAAGACCTGATTCAATTTCACTCATATAAACACATAATAAATGTTGTTCCTGCTCCACGGGGCTTAAAATTAAAGTATAATTTCAAAGACAGAAGATGAATACCAACACCCAGATGAGTACTGAAGGGAAACATCATAGAAGTAAACAGCCAAAGATACAGCTGTAACGTAGTTTATCTACAACTCCATTTCCAGGATAACTCCATATAAGGTTTTGTGGCAGAGTTCAGCAAGTCATGCAAGTGTAAGTATCATTCAAAAACTGAAGTCTGTCCAAGAATAACTCTGTGAATATGTCCATACTATGGTGATAAGAGTAGTGCAACATAGTAAGGATAGACCTGATTTAGCCTTTAAACATGTACTCTTCTGCCTGCAGAGCCTGTGGTTTCACAGCTCTCACCATAAATCAGAATACCTCAAATACACAAAGGCATGTTCACTAGCAGTTCCAAGTCGCCCACTAAAGAAAACTTGGCGTATTTGAACCTACTTCTAGTTTTGTCTTTAGGATTCTAATTTTATTTAAACTTCGAAGGGATTGACAGTGACTACACATCCACTTTCATTGGCATATTTTCTTGCAGAATTGTTGGAATCTGCTTTTCTTTTAGTTGCAAAACTAATGTAATATCCTTTCCAGTGATCCCAAATAAGTGTTTTGAATGTGTTGTACACTGTGATAAATTTAGAGCTTGTCAGCTTGGAAAGAAAAATAATAAAAAGTCTCAAAGAAACACAGAAATCACAGCCTCTGGACAAGGGTGCTAGAGGAAAGGACAGGACATCTTAATGTCTGATCAGCTTCATTGAAGTATTCACCAACTGCCAGTTTTGCACATCTTTAAAATAATTATGGAAAAAACCCCAAAGTTATCATTTCAGTACAGATATACAGCACTCAGGCAAAAGATACATTGAGATCAGTCAAATGAAACCAGTAGCAGGGAAAGAATTGAAGAAAAAATTGTCAAACTCAGCAGAATGAAAAGCAATGGAAATAGTGTCCAGAAGTCACAGGTCAGGAATATATGTGATTCATACTCAAGTTGTCTCTTTTCAGCTTTACTGAAGGCATCAATCCTTACAATAAGTGGTAAATCACCATTAATTCCTTTGATAGCCATGGAAATCATGTTAAGCACAAACAAATGTTTTTGGAGCTGGTAGAACTGTCATGAACAATTCCATAAGCATCATACACCAAATAGTATATGTCCTGGGCAGATGAGGAGATCATAACTCATTGATCAAGATGACTACCCTGATACCATAACAGATACTAAGCACTGTGTCTTTTCTTTTTAAAATAAAGCTTTATTTTTCCCCATTTAATATATATTTCTCTCTGCTAGGGCTTCTGCACAAGTAGGGTATGCTTTAATGTGATTTTTTAAATTTAACGATTTGTAATGGCAATTGTAAACTGTTGTCTGTAAACTAACTAGTTTTATGTACCTTATTTTGAAAATAACTTACAAGTATTTATTTATTAAGCTAATAGATAATTTTTATACATAAATAATACTGATTCTAAAATATAATTCCTAGTGCAGACTTTAAAATTTTTGTGTTAGGGAAAAAATTATCTGTATTTTATGCCTAACACAGATTTGTAAGACAGGCTATACAGGATAGACCATGCCAGTGTCTAAACATGGTCTTAGCCACTGAAGTTAAAATGGAAGATAAAGACTGTCATGGAATTGGGGGTGGGTAGGTTACTGCATCCTCTGCAAACTGACTAGGACAACAGTTTTATCTCATTTAGTAACCCTGGCCACCACGGTGTAAATACCTCTGGCAGGAAATTCTCTAATAGGAATGGCAAGGGTACTTCATTCTCTGGTTTTTTTTCCATTCTTATGCATCTCATCTAGGCCAATAAAACCTGACGCCAAAAATTTTATCATAGATATAAAAAGCTTACAAGTCTTTTTCCATGTTTGTTTAAAGAGAAACTCTATAGCCTGTATGGTATTAATAAAGTACGGGTTTGGTTTTACACTAATTAGTGAACCCCTCAGTGATGTTCTGCAATTATGCAATAGTCTGCAAAGATAATATTTGTGCCTAATGTGCTGGAAAGTATTACAATGACCCTCTCAGAATAACATGATCTTCATCCTCACCCTCTGTCTTGGGTGCTTGGTGGAAGAGACTAGCACCCTAAAGGAAATAGTCTGGAAATATTTTCCAACTCTTGCCACTTGTTTCTTAAAGGCACATTACAAAATCTTTAAAGACTCTTCTCAGTCCAGCTGTTTAAAAACAAAACAAATAGATGTGGAAGATCGTATCTGGCTTTCCTGTTCCATTTCCTATGCCATTGTAACTTTCAGCTCTCAGAATTTATAATCTACATTTCTTTTAGTTTCTTTCATTCTTCCTATCACCACAGGATAGAACACGAGTCAGGACTGAGCCTCCTTCCCATGTGACATGACAGGGACATTCAGCAACATTTGTGTACGGGGTGGGTATGTGGTCCTGGGATCACTCAGTCCTGGGAATGCTACTGGATCGTCCTATGTAGAGCTGCCTGGCAAGGAGACAGCTCTCCCTTGTACCCATGGGGCTGGGGAGCTGGGGGTTGACTGAACAACTCATGGTCCTCTCCACAGGGTCTGCCTTCTGCCTTCCCAACTCCAGTAAATCCTTGCCTTCTCTACTTGCCTGGTTTGTGAGTCTTCCTCATTTTCCTGCCATTACTTCCAGAACTTATATCTTTCTCTGATGCTAGTCCATTCATTGCCTTTCACACATGTAGGTTTAGTACATTTGAATGGGAATAGATTTATATATTAATATGTAATACCATTTTACACCATTGCATTCTGACTAAGCTTTATTTTTATCACTGAAATTTGGGGTAGTTTGTCAATATTCTGCCATTATTTCCTTCCTCAAGCTTCTTTTACTGAAGGGAAAGAAAGATGAAAATTATTAATTTATTTATTTCATACATTTTCATTATTCACTTTGTATTTTACCACTATTATTTCTGAGTAGGAGATGGAGTATTTTGTTTGATAAATACTTTTTAGGGTAATTGCATTTTCTTGGATACTTTCCAGGAATTTCACATCTTTCCTATAGGAAATATGACTGAAGACTTAATTTGTCTTTCTTGCAATTAGATTTTTTTGTCCCCTCTAGATGTCTCATTATTTTTGTTTCTTTCTCTTTTTTGAGATCTCTCAACTAATATGGCTACAGTAACTCCAGTAACATAGATTAAGAATATGTAGAACTGGATTAGCTGTGAAGGTCAAAAAGTGTCCTGGAAAAAACCTGCAGTTTCTTTAGGAAAATGCATGAAAAATTCTAACAGGCCTTTCTTTGTTTTTAATGCAATGAACCGAGCTTGTATTTGAACTTGCTTTTATGATGATCAGCAATTCAGATGTTCAAAATCCTTTAAGTATGTAAAACTGCTGGCACAAAACAAGGTCAATGTGAAGGGCCTGTACTGCTGCCTATCCCACTGTCATTGTTTTCTTAAGAATCTATTGATAGTCTTGTTTTACTTCTTACTCCTGCTGTCAATTTTTCAGTAGCATCCTCCTGCTCATATTTCCCTTTAATACATTTACTCCTGTAAGTCAGATAGATAAGACAGCACGATGGCTCTTTGCAGTGTTCGTTTTCATGTATTCCTTCATTATGGAACTCATTTCAGCTAGACCATTAAATAACTTCTAAGCGGCAAGAAAGAGGCCGTATATCCATCACATAGTGAATACGATGTATTTAATGCAGATCTCAAATCGATCCTTTTCTTCAAATACTAATTTTTATTTATTTCCCCTCTCCAGGGGGCTTAGCAAATAAAATATGATATTCATGCCAGTGTGGATTTATAACACCAGGAGGGAGATGAAATAAGAGAGCTGATCATACTGTATTAGCTATTATTCATAAACTATTTCTACTTGTCAGATGTTTGCTGTGAGGCTGAGAATGCAGTACTTCCCCTCCCTCTCAGTTTGACCAAAGCTGGTAAGTTGCCTCAAGTTCACACATCACTGCAACTGAGAACAAATTCCATGACTAAAGAGACTCATTCCTGTTTCCTGGCACATTCACTCCGTGCCTTCCTCCTAAAGAAATCTCACTTAATATTCCAAAGGCAGAAACCCAGACTATGTCTTCATAAGCATAGAAATTTTCAAAGGAAAAAAAATTACTCCCTCCTGGGATTTTGATCTTGGTTGTCTTTCTGACATTGTTGGTACTGAGAATAAAGCAAGATCAGGCCTAAGGAAACTTTAATCTCATTTCAGATTTCTCAGATCCTTTCTTAAGTGAAGCTCCTTCATATTACCAAATTGATTTAATGTCAATATGCTGTCTAAAGTTCAAGTCAGGAAAAAGTGATGTCATATTTCTAAACATTTTAGACCTGGTATACTTTCAACTTTTCAATAACAGATTTTCTCCGCCAGCCTCTCTCTCATCTTCCTCCAAGCCCTCTATCCCCATAAAACCTTGTCAAAGAATTTGGCTCATGATAGTTTTCAGCTTTTGCCCACAAACAGACCTACACATGGTCCTATGTGTTATTTTTTGCAGACATAATTGTTTTAAAATATCAATGCCTGATAGCTGTTGGCAAGCTCATATGCTTTTTCCTTTGTGCTTCTCATTCTACACATTTAAATATCTAAAAACTATAGATAAAATTTAAGTTATATATGACACAGTTAAAAGAAGGGAAATAATTTTAGATTGGTTTTAGAGTAATGATAAATAAAATGTGTGGACCATTTGATAATTTTCAATGTGTGAATGTGTAACATGACATTTTGAGTTAAAAATGAAGACAGACATGTTCATATGTTTTCATTACTCCTCTGTGGGGGTTATTAACATTTCCAGTAAATATTCGTATCAGCTGAATCTTGAAAATACCTATCCAACAGGATCCAGACATGTTCTGATTTTTTTAAAAAGAAAATCCTTAACAGGTGCCACAGTTAAAATCAGGAAATTTGCCATGGGTAAGAATCCTTTATGTTAATGGTTTGGCATGAAATGATACAGTTTTAGAATTTCTTGTCAGTGGAAGCCGAATATCAGCTAAGCAGGTTCCAAAAAATAAATTTGTGGATGGATTTTGACCCATCCATTTTCCAGTTTCAGCATTTCCAAAGAGCAGGGTATAAGTGACCTGAAGACAACGTGTGATATGGGGAAAAGTGTGTGCCAGAATTGTATACCGATTATTAGCAATCAAAATCCAAAATATAGCTGCCTTGCTGTTTATCACCGTTTCTTTGTATATGTGCTTTAGAATACCTCCCTTCAGCTTTGGAACTGCAGATACAGAGAGTAATATCTTGACCTGCCCTACCAATTTTACCTAATAGTTGCAGGAGAATATTCTACAAACCACTCCAAGGCTCCTAATAATTCTGAGAGCTAAATATAAGTGCAATCTGTTTTTAAAGGTTATACATACTTCGATGTTTATAGATATATAACCAGCAAGACCAGAAAAACCAGTTTGGGTTTACAGGTGAATAGCACTGGGCTAGTGAAGGAGATCCTCCCAGCCCTTTATTGCAACTGGCCTGTCTAGGAAAGACAGAGGATGAAGTCATGAATTAAGAGGGAAAAGCATATTTCCCACAAAACCAGCAGTAATGCTACTGAGAGCATCAGACTGAATTCCTCATTACCCGCAAATTTGCTGGCAATTGACAACCGGAAGTGGGTTCAGCCATCACAGTTTGCCATGTAAGATTACTGTACGGCTCCTGTAAACCAGGACTGCACCATGAAGATAACATTTCCACTGAAAATTTCTTGATCACCTCAACTGTCCCTTGCTTCAGTTCTATTTGCCTCCTTTCATGTTTCTGTTTGTGTCAGGAGACTCAGGCATAAAACTTTGAACACATATCTTTAGCAAAAATACTGGTAGCCCAGAAACCTGTCAGGGGAACTTTATTTGATCCCACAGTCTCAAAAGCCCCTGGGGATATAAAATTCCATGTCCCAGGCATTACTGTGTTTGTAACAGTATATACTCCTCTCAGAGGGGTCAGCTTGCACCAGCTCTACTTCTTCATACCTTGCTTCATCTTTTTTTCTCCTTTTTACTCTAGACTGTGTAGAGATTTAAATCTCACAGTATGCTGCCTAATAGAATATTCTCTTAGGACTGACCTGCTCTGGAGAACAGGTCAAGCTTCATGGTTTCGGTCTTCAGGGTTTTGGTCTGAGTTTTTTTAAGTTTAACTTTGTGAAATTCACCATGGCTAATCATCATTGCCACTACTGCATTCAGTACTGGTTTGCCAGCGGCAAATGCCTAAAGCAGTTTGTTTTGTGGTTTTGGTTTGGGTTTTTTTTTTTAATGCTCTCCTCCTTCTTCACATTTTGCCTGGGGGTGATAAAGGAAAGAGACTGGCCTCTGCACTTTCCAAGATACTGTTACTTTCACAATAAATCAGAAAAAAAGCAGAAGTGCTTTAGTTTGATATAGTTAAGGCTCTGTGAAGGACCATTTTCTCCAGACCATATCCTATGCACAATGGAATCCATCCTGACTTTGTAGTGGGAAAACTTATTGCCCTGAGATAGAAAGTCCTTTCACAGAGGTCCTTATTCAATTTCCCCTGCTCCCAAGATGGAGGCTGGAGGGCTGGGGTTTTGGAGGCTTAGTGAAATAGGCTGAATGAAATTTGTATAGTACCTTCCGGCTGAACTTTCTGGAAAAAAAAAAAATTAAAAGCTCTACAATATCACTTGCAATCCTTTGTAAGTTCTCAAAGTTTCTCTCACTTTCTGGCTATGTCACCTCACTGCCATGAAGGTGGCTTGCCCCATCTATTCTGCAAAATAATCCTTCCCCTGGAGAGCTGGCAATCTCCCAGCAAAAAACCTCATGCTCTTTGTTACTTGGCACTGTGTGAAGATGGAAAGCGTGTCTCTACAATTGGTCCTATCACTGTAAGACAGGAACTATTAAGTGCTAAAAAGGATGAAATGCATGTATCTGTCATGATTTTGACATCTTTACTCATTTTTCCTTCCTAGGTAAGAAAATTCTGTGTTTTAATACTTAAAAAAAGAAATGCCCTGAGAGAAAGAAGAAGCTGTCACTTTTTTTTTATGCCCGAGTTTGTTTTCTCTCAGTTTAGTGCCAGACTACGACAATGTGGGGTTAATCAATTATATAGCTTTAATATTCTCAATGATAAAATGTCTTTCTAGAGTCCACCCCTTCTCTTGGACACAGGACAATCTAGTTTGTTCCTTTTTTTTCCCTTTTCCAAACAAAATGCTGTATCATCCTAACAAAAAAAAAAAAAGAGATTAATTAATGAGGAGAAAGCTTGTAGATTTACCCCAAATGATCTAGTTTTGCCTCTGCGTATCACAATTCACTGGCACTCCAGCTTCCTAGAGTGTTTGTACACAGCACCCAGTGGAAGCATTGGCTGACAAGAGGGTAGGTGTTGCAATTTTTGTAAGATAATGTTATTTTTTAAAATCAGAAATTATTTTAATATACAAGTATTTCATATACAAAAATTTCATATTTGATCTACCGCTGAAAACTACTTCAAATCTTCATACTTTCAGGCTTGGTCTCACATGATGGACTTCTAGGAAGCATGGGATTCTACCATCTTCTGGGACAGCAAGAGGGGTGCCAGTGACTAGATGATCTGTAACATCTGTTTGAGTATGGCGGACTAGTTCAGGGTAATTGCCTTCCTGCAGGCAGATGACTGAAGAACATTGGTCGTAGTTTCTGAGAGTTTCCAGTACATGCATCTTTCTGTATGTGAGCATCTGACCAGGTAATTCAAGGCTCCTAGTGCTCCTGCTCCTCCAACTGAGAAACACAGTCTCAGAGCTTCCAGAATTCCTCTCCTTCACATAAATTCACCTGGATTTCTAGGACTTCCTGATCTGTATTTACAAAATCCTTACCTTATCTTGTCCTTCAACATTCTGGATATCCTAGAAGTATTCTGAAGATTTGTGCAGCACAGGAGGCCTAGCTCACTATAAAGTAGTGGGAGTTTAGAAACGATACCAGTTCTGATGGTGCTTGACAATTGACTTGTTGAAAAAATCAAATGCAAACAATATAGTTGTGTTCCTCTACAACACTAGATCAGCTATAGTTGTAAACATTGGTGCCTATTGGTATTAGAGATGAAGGAAAGAAGGAATACAAGAAAACCCATATAACTGTATTAACGTATTCACATAATACGGACATCCTATACTGAAAGCTGATCCCAGTCTCTCAGTGCTCACATGCATGTAAGTCCACACTTTCCTTACCATGTCAGGAAAGGATTAAAAAAAAGGCCACGCCATTCAGCATGATCTCTCTCAAGCTAACTCAAATGTTTACTCAGTGTTTCACTCTATTCCCACACTGGTAATTTCAATCACCATAGATACTTCACTCACTTCATAGAAGGGTTATAATCAAGGGATGAAGTGAGCTGAAGAGCTAGAAGTAGATGTGTGCATCTAAATAACGCCTCTGCTAAATACAGTTGTTATGATCCATTTTGAAAAGAAAACAGGGTTAACGGATGACCTTCTAAGAGCTCTGGAAATATGGGACCACATAATCTGGCAGTGATTTTACAACACCTAAATAGGTTATGCTCATCCAAGTAATATTTTTAGGTTGTTTTTCCCCTTATTCCAAATGCGCTTTTATGTATTTTTAGTCAAGCTTTCTGTCTCCTCATGCTGAAAAATTGCTGATGTTTTCACTCTTCAGAAATTGAGGACATTTCTGCGCTCTATGCCACATGAATCAGCAAATCTTCCTCTTAAAAAAAATTCAACACTTTCAGAACAAAGCAGGAATAAATGTGAACTTGCAATTTTTTTCTCTTCTGTTGCAGCTTCTTAGAAAAGGAGAGAAAAAATTAGTCCAAGAATCGTATCTAGATCTTCTTTCCAGAGCTCAGGTGGTATTTTTCTTTCCACAGCTTATTCTCCCTCAATTGTTTACATGTCTAGATTTTGTCCTATTACCATTTTTGAGATGAATTATCATTTATACAGGGGATCAGTACAGAAAACCCAATCTCAGCTTTTGGAGAAAAAAACATGAATTTCAGATCCGATTTTTTTTCTAGTAGAAAATATTAAATTTATTTTGAGCACGCTTTTCCACATGCTTCCAGCATGCATCTTTTTCAGCTTACTTTTCTTCACAGCACACATTTTGGTACTCTGCCCAGTTTAGTTCAGCATGCCATACATAATAAGGTTCCTTTTCATTTCTTGGTTTTATATATAAGTAAATAGAATGAAAGTAACTGTTATTTTCCTATTACTAGCATAACTTTTTGCTAGTTTGGGTTGCTTTGTCAAGCCAGTAACTATCAAAAAATGGGGCAATTTATATTTTTTCACATATGTATGTCACTATTTAGCAGTAATTATGTAAAGCACACCTATGTATAATCTGTAAGTGAAGAAGGTACTAAGAAGAGCAGAGAACAACTGCAACAAAAAAACCTATTTGTGGCTTGCCTTCCTCAATGTTTGGGCGAGAGTCTTACAAGTGATGGACTTCTGGAGAGCTGATGATCAGTCCTTTTCTCAAATTATGCTCCTTCATTGTGTTTCTAACTCGTCACCCAAAACATGGGGCAACAAAATGTCATTATTTCTTTTGAAATGAACAAATCCTGAGATTTCAGTAGTAAACCCAAGTAAATAAAAGTTTTGCAAAAGACTACAAACCTATGGAAAACTACTTTCCATTTTAGCGTACCGACTTCAAAACTTGTGACTTACAGAGGGAAGGTGGTAGCTGGGAACTGCACAAGGAACAAGGTTATAAAAGAGCATTGCTGCATCTGAAACTTACAAAGCTTTAAACCAAAATTCACGTCCCCATTGTGAATCCTGTCTTCTTTTTGTCCCATCTTCTGCTCACCAAAGCAGGAAGAAGTTAGGTAGTAGTATATGTTTATATCTTCACATACATATACTAATAATTTATGGTCAACCTAACACATTCTGCAGAATGGGGCTTTTTTTTAAAAAAAAAAAAAAATGGTATGGTGATATGTAGCCAATCTATGATGGCTTCTGAGAGCAGACAAGTAATTCAACAAGAAGGGTCTGTCACGATCCACTGTTGGGTTGAACATTTTGGCAGAGGTTAAACCCCCTTGCTTTCCAACCGACCTCAGATCATTCTGGGAGGTTGGGGGCGGCTGGGCTTAACTCCTGATTGTAACTCCAATGTTCTATCGTGACTCGGTTCCTCTCACGTTCTCGGGAACAGAATGAAGGCTCAAAACGGAGTCAGGCGCCAAGTCCCTTTATGTGGCCACCAACAAATACGCGAGAGACAAGCACAGCAAAAGAGGAAACCTGAGGCAGGTGGGGGGGGTT
>NW_009269999.1:2015851-2032742 GCF_000687185.1 Egretta garzetta
GCATACCCACCCCTCCCACCGGCCGTGGGGCGCATCCCCAGCACCGTCCCGAGCGGGCCCGAGCCCCCGCCCCATTGCCGGCCGCCCCGGGGCCCGCTCCGTTGCCGCGGTGACTGGGCCTCGGTCGCTACACTTGCCTGCCGCCGATGTTGAGGCAAGTTTCTAGTCCCTTACAGTGTCAAAGAAATTTCTTTTGCCTTGCGTGAGAACTTGTTTCACGAGTTCAGATTTCTGGGATCGATGGCTTAATTTAGAAAGGTCACACAAAGAGGGAAGAACAGACCTAAAAAAATGCATAGTATATATGTGCTTCTGGGTATGAGTTCTGCTCTTTGTCCACCTCCGTTTCCAATTCACAGAAAAAAAGGTAAAGGCTCTATAGCTTCCATTGTTGTAAGGTCAAACTCAGTGGTTTACTGAATACCCCCAGTACCTCCCAGAGGTTTAGTGTATCCATTTCTATCAGAGCTACTACCTCTGTTAGTTTAAGGATCAGCACAAGAACCAGGGCTTGTATTGTATCTAAACATGGGGAGGAAAATTACACTTTACTTGGAAAGCGAGATGCTAAATAGTCTGAGATCCTCCCTGCTAGTGGGTTGTTTCCTCCTGCCCTCCTTGAGCATATGCCAGCACAAAACACTAATCATGCCTGAAAGCAGCTAAACAGATAACAGCCAAATAGGATTCTCGCCAATAGCTCATCAGTCTCCCAATTCTTACAATTTCTCCAGATTTGATTCTTCATCTACACTGTTTAAATCTGCACCTAATTCCATTGACAGTGGGACCATTGCACTGGTGCTCCATGTGGGTAATGGCGTGGAGAATAAAGCCTTTAGCAGCAACAAACTAAAATGTGCCTTTGAGTCATTAACTTAAATTTAGTCTCTTTTTCAGGTGTCAACAGTGATACCAGCATTATCTAAGGAAGTTGTAGCTTTGGCTTATTATTGGAACTCTTTTCCGTATAGACAAGATGACACCAGGAACAATGCAAATGAGAGCCCAAATCAACAGAAAGAACTACAGTTTTCATGACCTGCTGATGAAGACAGAAAATAAGAGGCAGCTTACTGCCAGGTTATATAGCAAGCTGTATGCAAACATCTTTTCAGACCCAGGCACTGTAGCATAACGGCCTCAAGAGAGTCTTACTGACTGGGATCCATTCTTAAAGGAAAAATTTGGTGCAACAAGTGTGATAGGTGTTATTAACTTGTAGCCAAAACATGGGCAGGTAGGTATATGTTTTCCTGCTTACCATGCTTTCAGCTTGCAGCACAGGCAAAAGCCAGATTCATAAGACTGGTACTGTTTCTTCTCCAAAACTAGTAAGTGATGAGCTAGTCCAGCTTGCTACTTCTATGGAGATTTATGTAAAAAGTAACATAAACTGATTATTTTAAAAGTTTGAGAACGTGTCAGGAGAAATTAAGTGGGACCACAGCTAGTAATTTAGGCTAAAACCCAAAATCTATCCTTTGGAACTACAGAGCTATGGGGTACAGAGTTTTTCCCCCTTTTAATCTTTGAATGTTCAAAAGACTGCAGTCATTAAAAACTGTTCTTTCTCTGTTTCTTTGCAAACAGAACTTGGGAGCAAGATTTCCATTTCAGCTGTAGACCATAAAATCTTGCAACCATTTCTTCCCCTTGCAAGTACAAAACTACTCCCAATATTAAAGTGGAATTATTTTAAACTTTAAACTATGACTTTTAGAAAGTCATAAAACCAAATCACGCACTCTAGCAAACTGCCATAAGAATTCCATGGAAACTGCAGAGGAAGAAAAGCCAGAAATTGTTTTGGTTTTTAGTGGTTTATTTTTAATCAAGCATTTTGCTGTTTTTTACTGGTCTGGAATTCTCTTGAGTCTAGAGCACAATAAATATAAAACATTGAACACTGGAGAATCTTAAGTGCTCATAAACACAGCAGTTGCAATGTTTTATAAAAAACACTCTCAAAAGTATAGGTCTCCTTTCTATATACCAATAAACAGATGCTAGAATATCTCTTTTGCAGCAATAATATCTTTGGACACTAGTAGACCATTTGCATGTTCAGTGAATGAAAAGAAATGGTATGTAGATAGACTTTGGTACATCGTTGTCTTCACCTTTCAATGTCTATACAGCAGATTTTTGAGTCCTGTGTTATTGATGCCAGTTCTGCAAACTTCAAAAACTGCAGGGGTGCAAGTTTGTCACAAAATACAATGTATTCAGAAGCTGGAAACTCAGACATTTCTAAAGTTGTACATGTACAATGCGCACAGGTTAGCCCTGCTAGAATTCTGGTGTTGTTAGGAAAGCCCAGTGAAGCCTACACATCCCAGGCATACAGATGGGCTGTTAAATATTTTGCTCTTCTATATGGAACACCTCTGCCAGCAGGTACTCTTACATGTTTCAGTGCAAAATCTGAAATTGCAAAAATCACATATTGAGTATTGCTCGCCAGTTTTACAATGACATAAAAGGTAAATTAGCCTGAACTTATTTCCTAAAGGATTGTGGTCTCATCAGATTTCATAAATTAAGTTATGCTAGGTCAGTACTTTGTTAGGAAGAAAAGACGTGCTTCAGGAAAAAAAGACCTGAAAAAGAATTCAGTTCTCAGCATGGCACAGATTTTTTTGTTTGTCCTTAGGCAAGATATAAAGAACTTAGAAAGGTAAAGGTAGATCCTGGTAGCTTTTGAGAACCTCTCACTCCCACCTACATTATTCTCCTGTTTCTCTGAAGTAGAACACAGAAAGCTATGTTAGTCATGTACTTCTCTCTACATTATGCAAGACATCTCAAAACAAAATAAAAAAGCAATAGAATACTGAAAGGAGAAACATTTAGAGCTAGCTGAGTAAAAACTGAGCGATAGCCACCTTGGAAAAAAACCACATCTGATGTTCCTCCCCAGACCATTACCTCCTATAGCTAAAACCATTCAAAGATACACGAAAATGCTTCTTGGTATTTGGAGCATACAGTATAGGCTGAGAGAAAAGCTGAGGAAAGACAATCAAGTACTGATTTTTAGCCCTCATTCCTAGGCTTGATTCTGTACTTCACATCCATGTAAAATTGATTTTTTGCAAAACTTTGCTGACTAGTTATTAGAAGCAAAGTCTTCCCCATTTCTAGATAAATTTGTCAACCGCGTAAGTCCAACAACTTTATTTTGTCCATCCTCTCTGTTAAATTGTTAGCCCAACATTGACACCGCTCCAGCAAGAGAGGAGACATTTGCATGCATTAGACAACAGCCTGTCATTGCTGAGCTGCCTTTGAGTATTACCTTGGTTTTGTTAGCACAACACAGAGAGTTTAGAGTGGCAAACCCCCAAGAAAGAAGAATAGCAGCAAGTTAACATTGGCTAACTTTGGGAAAAATCTGTAGATTTAAGAGAACTGGCCAAATCACTGTCAGAACAGGCAAAACCTATTAATGTGTCTCTTGCGTTACTTGAATATAATATTCAGAAAAAAACCAAACAAAACCCCCCAAAAACACAGCTACAGGCTCAGGCTACTTCACACAACAGTATATTTCCTTAAGTTCCTCACTGTAAGTTTGGCCCCATGCAGGGTTATCAGCTGAATGAAGCTTATTACTGTAACACTGAGGTAGCTAAGAAAGCCCAATTATTTAAAGCCTATGAATTTAGCTGCTGAGAAAAATCAATTAAATGAGAAAGGAATTTCTAAATGAGAGAGGAATAAGAAATGTCAGTGATAAGCATATTGTCTTCATGACAGCATCTAATTGCTGACCCCATAATCCTATTGTGCCAAATGACAGCAGCTCTTACTGATGAACTTCCTGATTCTGGGGAGCAGAAATGAAATTAAAACCTTGGATCAGAGCGCTCTCGGAACAGTGTGCTTACTGATCTTGATGGGCTTCATCCTGGAAGATGCTGAGTGATGCTATGAAGCATGGATTATGTGCATCTTCCAGTGGAGAGCTGAGAGCCTCCAGCATCTTTCCATAGACCCTCAGGACCCTGCAGAATGGAGCTTCCTATTCAGGGCTTAGAAAACAGCTTTGGGACTAATTACTGTGTGTTGTCTCTTTCCTCAGCATTTAGCATTGATGTCATCTGTCTATGAGCCTTATCAGATCAGATCAATTTCAAACCAAAAACCTGACAAAAAAAATCTCAAAGTGATTTTTTTTTTTGACTGCTACCTTAAATGTTGTATGACATATGCAGTGTGTTGTGTGTTGTAAATGTACATACAGGTTAAATCAGCCTTTGTTTATGTGCTCATATATGCTGCTTCTGAAGTAGTTTGTTATCACACTGTACCATGCACTGCACAATAACACGTAACTGTGTTAATGTATACGATTTAGTTAAAAATAGAAAAAAATATCTACAGGGTTAGCAAGTCAACTCATTAAACTTAAATCTCCCTGAACCTAATTTAGCCAATGGAAATTAGTGATTCCCACATTCTTAGCCTAAAATTAATTAAAGGCATTAATTAGTGGGAGACAATGTCATCTATAGGTTAGTATAGCAGGGAGAAAACGGAAAAGTGAACACTGCTCTTGGGACTGACTGATTTTGCTTATTCTCTGAAGGAGCGTGTTCCTGTGAATAGACAGAAGAACAGCGACACCTGTAAGTGACCTGAGATTTTACTAATTATACATTAGCATACATTAGATTATTCAAACTGTGTTCTTTCTTGGTATTTTTGTCAGGACAAAACTTGGTATGTAATGCAACACAGTTCCGAGATTTATTCATGTGCTTTAATTTCCCTTGTAACTACATTCCTTGATCTCAAATGGGACACTGAACTGAAATTTTTTAACTATTTGGGAACTAAATATTTGATCAATTCAGATCTCATTGATCTAATTTTTTTATTTTTATGCATTTAAAATGCTTAATTTGACTTAAGTTTTTTTAATTATTAATTATCATCCAAATGAAAAACTATTTGCAAAATATGTGGCACTCCTGTTGAAATATGTGGGGTTTGTCTGCTTCAGAACTCTGTCAGAATGTTTGCTAAATGGAAGATTTATCGAAACAGATTCTTGGTTTTGATACACCTGTGTGTTCCATAAAAAAAGGTGATCAAAATATTCCTGAGCGGCTCCCCTGTGAAGCTTTATTAATGTTTGATCATCACTTTAAGAGCCTAGCTATAGAAGTGTAAATCGCTCTGAATATGATCTTTAAAATCTCGCAGCACAACAAGGAGACAGGAACAGAAGTTAAATAAAAGCAGGGAGGTGACAGTAAAGATGAAATTATTCTAAGTTACTCAAGAGTCTTGAAATAGGTTTGTTCACGAGGTAGAATTCTGACCCATCATGCTCACCAGGCCAGAAAGAAAACATGGTCAGAATGACTACAAATATAAAAATTAAAATTAAATTATGCTTCTTCAAATAACTGGTAAACACATGCAATGTAATTTCAAAAGATCAAGCAGGTATTATAAAACACATTGTTTCCAATGTCAAATAAATTAATGTCTCAAAGAACTGTTAATGACATATGTGGATTTCACACACACATTCTCACTAATCCAGAATATGTCTAGCTATTTCATACAGACCGGTCATTTGTTGCTCCAGAGAAATTCTTTGTGCCAGGCACCTGAGCTGAGTAAAGGTTTCCCTCATACCAGAGGCATGAAACTAAGCCAGTACAGACAGAAAGCATAACACCAAAACTGTAATGCTCTCCCTCACACACAAACAATCAGGTCAAGAAGATGTTGCACTTTAAAAACCATAAATACTATAATCCACCTGAGGTTGGATATAATTGCTGCTTTGCAGGTGTGCAAAACACTACGAGGAGGAGAAATTAAGCACAGGTCCCTTTTGTTAGTGGAGATGGGCTGCTGATAACAGCTACCAACATTTCCAGACTAGCAGTCTAGTTCTCCAAGTGCCAAAGTCAAGTGACTTTTTGTATCTGACACCAGTAAGAAAAGACTCAAGCTGGTCCTAGCTGCACCAAGTATTTGCCATCTCCATGCCAACTTTAATCCACAGAAGAGACAGTGCCTTCAAACAACCACAGCTCCTCTGAGGATTAAAAGGTACACTATCTAAATTAAAAGTAGGCAGTAATTTCACCAGTCACATGCATGCAGCTTCTTCAGGAATACAATGGTGTCTTATCCTGACAGAAGTCATAAAAGTAGCATATTTTGTTATCCTGTATCAGTATACAGACTATTGGCTGGTTTGATATGGATTGTCAGGGAAATACTGCAGACTTATTTACCTTTCTGCTTGTCCAAATACTTGGAGACTTTGTAAATACCAGAGTAGACTTTTTTTTACTACTATCTGTGATTTATTCAGCATTTTATTATATGTACAGAAAGCCACTGACAAATCAGCCTCCCCCCTGAGCACTGGTATTCCACTAAATAATAGCACATTTAAAGCTAAATTGGAAACTCATCTCTTGAAAAGAACTAGTTTAAAGAATTCCCAGTTCAGTTTATTTATTCTTCATTTTCTGTTTTGCCAAAGAAGAAACACAGCAGACAAAATGCTGGAGTATTTACTAGCTGACTTTCCAGTAAGAATGGCACAGTTTGTCCAGAAATGGCAAGTGCCCCAGTTTATACTGTAGCTGCCAACCCTCTTTAATATTCAGAGTCTAATGTCTGCACAGTTATCAAAGGCAGACACTTGTCTCTGTTCACTCAGACAAAGAAATATTCCAGCTGAAAGTACAGCCTCTTTTCCGTTTTTTTTTTTCAAAATTCTTCCAAATAAATACATGTAATTTAATAAATAAACAAACTAAAAGAAAAAAAAATTAAAAGGCTTTCTATTTCTTTTCTATCAGACAATGCTAGATTGCTTCATGTTTTTGACATGACCGGAACAATCCAAACCCATCCTCCAACATTCATTTCTTTTCTGTGAAAAATGGATTCCTGCTCCTGATCAAACACCTTGACATTTTGACTAGTGGAGGAAGAAATAAGTGAAGATACAAGGCCACAGGAATGAACAAAATAGATTTGTCGTTATCCCCAAGCACCAGTAGGATTGAAATTTCCATCTTTTATTCAAGTAGTATGAAGCCCAAGTTTGCAAAAAGGCCACGTCCTGACCAAAGAAAGAAAAAAGAAAAAGAAGCGTCTAAAAAACTGACCTCTGCTGAACTCTGTATGCAGTTCCTTAACTTTAGTTTCTACACTGAAAAAGGCAAAGATTATTGTGGACCTCAGTGTATCAGCACATATTTACGTGGACAATTCTGCAGTAGCTCTCTTGAAAATGTCTCCATGCAACAGGAGTTCCTCAGCTGGTTCCCACTGCCCAGTTTTATGCTAGCAATGCACCATTGATTTTGATTGGATAGAAATGTTAATTTGAAAAATGCAAGTATTCCAACACAGCCTCTGTACAAGTATTTTAAAAATGGGTAAAAATAATTTATTTAGTATCTGAATATAAACATTCCTTTTGTTTCAGAGATGATTGAGGTAAAATAGTGTATTTTTGTTTATTTGTTTCATAATTCATGCAGTATTTAGTACGAAGGAATAGCAAAAATTCTTTCAAGACTCCACTAAGACAGCCAATTAGCTAGATGCTAAATTCTATCCTGAATACATTGTAAAATGTTCAACTTAAAATGTTTTTACTGAATTGGAGTACAGTGCTTTACTGAAACAAACATATCTCTGTTCTCTGGAACTCAAAGGGGTTCAGGGCTCCAAGCATCTGTAAGATCCAGATATGTTAATTAAAAATGATGAAGCATTAATGAAGTCCATTAATAATTGAAGAAAAGAATAAAATGTGTAACAGCCCTATGTCATCTTGTCTTTATTGTCCAGGCGTTTCCATGATGTGTTATGTTCCTTTCTAGAACTGGATAAATCGCTGTATTGATTTTACTGGTATTTTAGTGCCTAAACTTTGAAGAAAAGCTAAGAGAAGAATTATCAGGCTCCAATATCTGTAGTCAATCCTATTTCCCTCTACTCTCATTTTCTTGTGGGGAATCCATTAGGATTGAACTAAGCCTTATGTGTAGACAAATGCTATTCATTTTCAGTAAGATTCTAGTCTCAATAAAGAGAGAATAACTGAAGACTTAGCCTGTAAAGCTGGTGCTTGTAATCTTTGAGGATTTGACCCAAATCTATAAGCCCCTTTGAGGACTAAATTTATTTTTTCCTTCAGATGATTTGTCAAAAAAATACTAAGTACTATTAAGCTGAGAAGAGACCCCCAAGGGGTTTAAACAGAAACACACCCATCAATGATGATTCCTCATTAGCAAGTACATTTGGAAAGCTATTAGGCAATCACTTATTAATTTCTTAAATATGAGCTATTCAGTGTGTTTTTCTATAAAGCTTTTCAGTTGAGACTTTCAGTTATGCCTAGTGTTTCCTCTGGAGTTGATTAATTTTTAAAAAATTTTCTTAAAACGATGCAAGAGCAGGGGGCAAACCATTTAGGCTCATTTTATGAGTCTAGTCCTTAATTTTAGATCAATAGCAAGATGAGTCAAGTAGACTGCAGCTAATGTTCAGCCAGCCTTGAACCCAGCACCACACAGAGAACTCTTCTTTTACAACTTATTGTTCTCTCACTCCCCCTCCCAAATGAAGATGCTTGACAAAGTTTCATTCATGTATGTCATAACTGAAAAAAAAACCTGAAATTTTTATAGAATACTCACTATAACCATAAGCTGGAAAGTCAGCTTGTGGTTACAGTGAGTAGTCTATAAAACTTTGAAATTATATTGGTTTAATCAAAATCTTTATCCAGTTCTTTCCAGGAATAAGAGAGTTCTTGTATAAGACCTGTCTCCATAAAGCACTGGACAGGAATAGAAGAGTGGCAAGACTTGTGAGGAACTTGCTTAGGAAATCTCTTGGGAAAATTTAGATGGAAGTTGACAATTTACTGTGGCATGAAGAGATGGCAAAACAAGAATGAAATTCCAGTGTATGAAGTTTCTCATGTTATAGCTATTCATACCTCCTAAGAAAAATACGAGTAAAAAAGCAACTTCAAATTCTGTGTCCCTAATAAATGGAATAATTGCCCCCCCTTCTACGAGCCTTACAACAAAACTACATATGCTACTTACTGTAACTGTGGTATTGCAAATGGGAACTGGAACTCCTGCTAAATGAGATTAGTGGAAATCGTATTGCTTGTGATACCCTTTACCATAAGATAGGAAGCCATTTCTCTCAGTACTTTTATTCACTGAAAACTACTTTTGCATGCTCACTGAATTTCATTAAAACATTTGGAGAAGTAGGGCTCATATCATATCTTGAAGCTTGCAACATTCGAATTATGTAAGAATAACAAAGACAAAATGCAGAGAAATTGACATATCTTACAAAATAGGAACCCCTAGAAGGTAACAGCAAAAAGCAAAATCTCTGACAAGGCATATAAGGGTAATCATTCTATTGGATATCTCAGTTTATTGGCTGCTTGTTGTATCTATCATACTTCCATTCAAGCTGGAAGTTACCAAATTTAAGAGAAACGGGCTTCTTGGGAAGTCTATTTAAGAGATGAACTACTGAATCCTTTAGGTGCTTTGCAGAGACATCTATGTAAGCAGTGTTTCTTTGCAGAACTGCAGAAAACTAGAGATTGATTGGATCTATTCCAACTCAAGCTGCAAATACCTGTAGTTGCCAGGAGGCATTTTCCCAGCCCTTTCTTATTTGGAAATCACAGAATCAAGACTTATGCTTAAGAAGCACACAATACCCCTCTTCCTATTGTACTCAAACCTCAGGAATACACTGCCAGAGCAGTGTAAAACTGAGCAGAATTGCATGGTGCATTGCACAGGTACCGCAAAAGCCATCATACTTCCCTGTGTGGAACACATGAGTGACATTAGCAAAAGTTAATAACTGTAGGTTTTTCCTGTTTGATTTGAAAGATGTCTTTTGCTTTCCAGACAAGGTGATCCTCCTGATGTTCTTTAGGTTGGGAAAGAAAAAAGGGATCAAATTCTGATATCAACTACATGCAAGTAAGATAAGAAATCCATGTAAGTAAAATAATTTTCTTCAGGTTTATACAGCTTCAAGTCACAAGAGCAAGGTTCTAGATTTTTATTACCTTTAAAAAAACCTTCTCAACTTGAAACACCAAACACAGAATCCACCTGTTTTCCATAACATTAAGACACCTCAGTGGTACCCATTTCCGTTCCCCTCTGATCCTTTTTAAAATTAAAAACAGAAATCAAAAAAGAAAAAAAACCAACCCAAAACACAAAACCAACAAAAGAGCTGATTCAGGGTCAGCTCAGTGAATGTGTTTCCATCGAACTGCATGAGATACTTGCTTTAAATTAGTAACCTTTGACAATGAAGGGAAGGAAAATAGCAGTAAGGAATTACTGTACTTGATTTTATGAACTGGTTTTGATTTCATGTAATGAATGTCTAGTACTCAGTAAAAATTCCTGAAGAAGAATTCTATTGCTGTTCAGCTTATAAATCATTGGGTTTTGACCTTATGAGGCAGTTTCAGAGTCTTATTCTATTTTACATTGACATAATACATTTCACCATGAAAGATTCCTAAACATTCAAGATTCAGTTTGCCCTCAAGTGAAATACAGGCTGATGTAAGGTGGAAAACAGTAATTCCTTCAACTGCTTTAAAGCATTTTTTAGGACAAAACATGCAGAAACTCAGATAACCAGCCAAAGCTACAGAGTTTAGCTATATATAACATTGGGGTTAACTCTGTTACCTTTTAAAAATATAAAAATAACCTTGTGGGTGAATTCTGATGCTTACTCAAACACCTCCACAATTCCTTCCATTAGCTACCTTTAAAGCATAAGAAAAATCCCCCATAAAAATTACTAGCTCGTTGAAAAGCTGCTTCTGCCGTCAGGCCCTCATTTCACTAGTAGGTTGAAAAGGAGGAAAAGAACAAAACAAAACAAAACAAACTACAAAAGATTGTTACTTCTGCTCACAAAACATACTTAATTGGTCTTTTTCCTCTGCTTGTCATAACCTGTCTGACACATAGATTGTAAGCTTTCTGAAGCAATGATTGTATCCTCTGCTGCTTGTTTATATACTGCTTAACATTAAGAGGAGATGCAAAACGTGAAGGTTGTGCTTTGTTCCTACACCACAATAAACAGTACTACAACCTGGTCACCACCCTTTGTTTTTAAAAGGATCCAGTCAGTAGCATTCAGAGTAGAACACAAAGTCTGAAGATTTTTAGCTTTACATCAGGCCATTAATTCAACAAACCCACTGACTAAATTGCTATTGCTTCTTGCAGTTGCTTGATTTTCCTTGTGGGTGTTGCAGTCAAATACCAGCAAAGTCCAGCCTTTGAGGTTCTGAGTGAATACTAGCCTTATGTAAATTGACTGATTATTCTACCAGAAGAGTCCTGCTTTATACAGTTTAAATATTCAATTTTTTGCTAAGGGTGAAAACTGCAGAACTTCAGTAGTCCTTTCTGTTATCCTTGCTAGAGGAAGTACAAAAATATTTAAGACCTTAAGAATTCTTGTTATTCATGCTTAAGGTTTTGCTACTTTCTTCAGTCTCAGAACAAGACAAACATCTGTTTACCTTGGTACATTGCAGTAGTTTTCACTCTGAGAAGTTGAACTTCTTTTGCAAATTTATGATTGAGCTTTTGTCATTTCAGTGGTGGCTCAGCTATAATATTGAGCTGACTGGAATAAAAAGTTATAAAAATGATTTACTACAATATACTTCTGTTGCAGGCAATGCCATCTCTTTTCCATCTTTTTCTCCTACATTTACCAGACTAATTCAAAGTTTGCTTCAGTTTTTAAGTCTTCTGCTCTAGTGGTAAAACAATATGTGAATCTGGAAATACTAACAGGGTGAAGTGAAAAAGCTGGCAGTGGCAAAGAAAACCTCTTCTCCAATGGGGGAATTGCAAATAAAACATAGTAGCTTAAATGCTCTGTTTTCCAGAACAGAAGCAGGTAACTTATGTAACTTACATAACACACTGATGATGTGATCCTGAAAACTAACCTATGCCAATCAGCGTAGCCATATTATGTCCTAAAACTTCACAGCTGTCCAAACTGGAGACAAAAAATGTAGATTTTTACAGTACCTACAGACACCTATACTTCCTGAAGGTATGAATAATAATGAGAAGGGTAATTTTACATTTTTCTGAGATCTTGGTTACTTCCATCTGATAATTTAATCTAGAGCTTGATGACTAAATTTTGCAGCATTTATGCTTTGTGAAGAGTAGAAGTAGTTATATCTTAGATAGATAGCTTCTAGTATTAAGATATCCACCTTACAAAACAAAACACTTTGCCTCACTAGTATACCACTAAGGCCTCTGCCACTGGCTGACAGAATGACATCTGGCAAGAAACTTGTAACTGTTACACCGTTTCTCCCTTTAAAATAGATATGAGTAATGCTCTTAAAACAACAGGCTTGAAATGCCCAAATAGTACTTTAAAGGAAATATTTTTCATTTTTTGCCAACTCTGCTGAAGGACTCCTGCTTTAATATCTAGTTGATATTACCTGGGACACCAAAGCTACAGTTTTCTGCAAGCGGTATACTGATCCATGGCAGGGCTGGGACAGACGGAAAGTCCAGAACCGTGAGCCCTGGGCCAGACATGCAAGGCAGTGCCACACTATAGCTGGGAATGCTGGGGGCCTGCTGAAGCTTCAAAATCAGCTTTGGAGCTGCAAGGTCAGGTGAACTGATTCAGTCATGTTCTGAAAAATATATTACTTTCAATTATACTGCTCTAATTGAAATCTGCATTTTCAGAGAGCTCTCATGAAGGATTTTTAATCCATGTTTGGAAAAAAATGTGTAGGTATGATTTTTTCATTTGAAAAAAAATACCATGTATTGATACAATAGTACAAATTTGGACACAAGTCTTCTGGGTCAATGAGCAATTCAGTGTCCCTTATAGGGATAATATAATAATGATAATCAATTGATATGGGAAATAGAAAATTACTTCTGTTTCAAAAGCAAAAGCTCATGACACTGAGCTTTCATGTAACAGCTACTTACTGAAACAGATAATATTGAAACAGCCTATGTACCACTCTGCAATCTTATCTCATATTGTAAGACATCCAAATAACAGAAGTACATTATTTACTGTTCAGTGATGTCAGAAAATTGTTATTTGACAAAACAAGCTAAGTAACACCTCTTTCTTCCTCAGCAGTCAGGGACTTTGGAATTGTTGATCTCTTCATGTATGCCTCTTGGAGATATAATGGTTATTAACCTGCAGTATGATTGTATTTCCTCCATATCCAAGCTGGGACTGGTAAAGAGCTCTGTCATGTGAACTCAGTGACTTAAATCTTCACTAGCATTGGGCTATCTGTACAGTATTGCTTTGTACAGTATAGCCATTCCTTCATTTCCAGCATTAAAATTCCTTAGTTGACATTCTAGGCTGATGCAGAATAATTTTGGACCTGTTTTTAGGAAACATTTTTTATGATTCCTCTTCTTCTCCAGAGCTAGCTCTTACAGGTCTTTCCAGAGGCTTCAGTAACACCACCTGTGGAAGAAGCATATACCTGCACACCATAGTTTGGAATCGAGTGCTGAAAACAAGTTGTATCTACACCGTATAGCTGCTTTGGATTTGGATTACATTTTGGATTAAAAACCTATTCTACATGCAGGGAAAGCATTCAAGTATACAACAGCTCTTCTACTTCTCTCACCAAAGGAGCTACCTATGTACCAGGGACAATCTCAGCATTTATACTAATATGTACAGTGTGGACAGCTGAAGGACTAGAATACCAAAACAAAGGAACATAGTTCTATGACGTATAGCTGCACTAAGGTGTAGCATCTAAGAGATTGGTTTTATTAAATCTAGCACAGAAAAAGAATTTACTCAGGACATAGATCTATGTTGCATTGCTTTGGCTGAAGTCACAGATTCACTGCTCAGGTGATTGCTCCAAATTTGTAAACTTCCAAGGTGCTCCAAGGCAGAGCACATGTCCACTGCTCTCCCAGTTAAAGAAATTCATACTATTCATCAGCTCTTTGAATATCAATGGCACAAGAAAAGGAGTCTGATTCTATATTTTACAAGATTCATGGGCTCTTGAAAAGAGAAATCCAAGTCTCAATATAATTGCTTGCTTTTTTGTATTAATTGCTTGGGAATTTGTACCTTTTATCCAAGAGTTCTTCCAATTACAATAATACATAAATAATACATGCAGAGTGTATCATCTTAAACAACATCTTCTGCTTCAGATTTCCTTACAACTTACAGTTACAGCTGGCTATTGAAAGCTGGAATTTCAAATACTAATAGAGAGCGAGCGCGTGCACGCAGATTAATGGGTTTCTTGGCCTACACCTGTATTCCACCCACACAGCTTCTGTTGTTTTCCATAAAAGAAAGAAAGTAATCCCAATACAAAAGTTCATTAGTGGAATTAGCAACTGACTTGGGCCCCTCAGTTCAAGGACACTGAGGCACTGAAGCATGTCCAGAGAAGGAGAACGAAGCTGTTGAGGGGTCTGGAGCACAAATCTGATGAGGAGCAGCTGAGGGAACTGGGATTGTTTAGCCTGGAGTAGAGGAGGCTTATTGCCCTCTACAACTACCTGAAAGGAGGTTGTAGCGAGGTGGGTGTTGGTCTCTTCTCACAAGTAACAAGCAGTAAGATGAGAGGAAATGGCCTCAAGTTGCATCAGGGGAGGTTTAGATTAGGTATTAGGAAAAATTTCTTCACTGAAAGGGTTATGAGGCACTGGAACAGGCTACCCAGGGAAGTGGTTGAGTCACCATCCCCAGAGATATTTAAAAGACAGGTAGACAAGGTGCTTAGAGACATAGTTTAGTACTGGACAGTTACAGTTGGGCTTGATGGTCTTGGAGGTCTTTTCCAGCCAAATGATTCTATGATTCCTCCTCATAATGACTACAGTTTTCGTAATTCTTATGCTTAGATATCTACTGCAACACATGTGGCTTCATTATTCTGAAAATGTACTGAAAAGTAGGTGATATAGTACTTAATGTTTTGAAATACCTTCATAGATCTAATTTTTGAGGTATCTGAGAGTATTATTGTCTTCAGAAATATCATGTTCCTTGTTATTCTTACTGTTTGAACATCAACATATAGTGTATTGCCAAGATAACTCGTAAAGAAAATCTGAACATTTATGCACTATGCATGATTCAGATCAGACTCCAGTGAAACATTAATAATGAACGACATCTGCTATCAAAGATGCTATGTAAATGTTCTAATTTTCAATACTGTAACATAAGTATCTTATGCAACAGATAAGCAATAATCCAAAGTCCCTTCACAACTGTTTTGATGTGGTTCCAGCATATATAGTCCTTATTTTCTAGAGTATCATCTATCTCAAAATGAAATTCATGTCTGTGAAGCAGCAAAGGCCTACGAACTACTTATTATAATTCACTAACACCCCTAAATTAGAATTTAATTGGAATGTAAACAGTGTATTGGTCTTCTGCTGCTTCCAAGGACAGTAGTAAGTCTCGCACTTTTAACTGTTTGATAAGTGTACAGAAAGATTTTTCAGGTAATTTGACTTAGATTGTTCCCCATTCCTTTCTTCTCAACTGCTTTAGGAATCAACAGAAAAAGAAAATCATGAGCTGTTGAAGACAGCAATTCAGAAGACAGAAATAAGTTTTTGTTTAGTACCCTGCCAATGCTGCCATTGTGAACATTAGCAATCAAGAATCATTACTGCCAGCGCCTGTAATGGATTCAATCCAGGGCTCCAGATCCCAAATCAGCCTGTCGTTGACTCTTTGTTAATATATAAATCATTTACTGAAGCATAGCCAATCAAAACAGAATACCATTTGTGTGCACGTGAAGGCCTGGCTGTTCCTGCCAAGAGTGACTCATGTTTAAGGGGCACAAAAGAAAAAGAGAGCTCAAAATGGATATATAAGGTCTGATTTTTTGTTGCTTGTTGCTTGTACCAGCATTTCTACCTGTGAAAAATACTGCTTGATTGTTCATAAAGTTTAACACTTGCTTATATTGAAGTAAAAGACCGTACAAATTGTTAAGGAATGGAAGCTCAGGTTCACAGTATACGTCCTGTACATGAAAAAAGACCATATAAAAATGATCAGGATACATGGATGAGCCAAGAATGAATATTTTTCATTAAATCTTCTGTATTTCATTGCAGAAAAAAACTGGGTTTTATAAATTGACTTGTACGCTGTTTTTCCTGTACTAGCTGTACTAGCAGAAATAGTAGAGAGAAGAACAGAACTGCTTTCTGTGATCATCACTTACACACTGGCAAATACAACCACTATGCTGTTTATTCCATATAGTACCGTAGTGGGCAAAGATGTCTCTCAGGATTTGTGATAGCAGCTGTACATGCATAACAAAGATACAGCCCCTCTCTGTCTGAAGTTTTACCATCTAATTCCTCATCACCATGGAAAAGTTCATCACTTACATTCCTTTGTTATACTCCCTTAGTGATTACCCTCTTCTTGGAATGCAAATGACTACTCAAGTTTAGCTGAAACTACTTCCCAGGCAATCTAAAATAAACAGAAAAAGTATTTTAATAATTTTCTTTAATCACAGAGTAAATTGGACTATTCCTGTATCACTGCATTAAACTGCATTAGTTTAATTCAAAGTCTTAGCTTCTGACAGTACCTCTCACTTTCTCATACAGACAAGCAACAACAGATGAAAAAAACAGAGGAGCCCACCAGATAAAATGGTCAGCACAGCAGTCTGTGGTCACAGCAAATCGGGATCTTGATCCAGAGTCATTACATTCAATAAGATTGCCATTGATTTCAACAG
>NW_009269999.1:2032756-2043218 GCF_000687185.1 Egretta garzetta
TGACTTGTATCAAAGTCCCTGTGTGTTGGAATATGACTATAGAAACTCCTGAATTAGAGAAAAGGATTAGATTTTTAAGTCTCCACTCAAACTGAGTGTCTATACTACAGTTCTGAGATAAATAAAAATTTTAGTCTGATTTCTTTGGTTCAGTGATTGCTCTGCAAGATTACATATTAAAATATGCTTGTGTTTGACATTCCTCATTTAAACCTGTTCCTTAGTCTTGGCAAGACCACTGTAGACATGTACCTGAGGACACTATATGCATGCTGCAATTCTTGCGAGAGATTTGAAATAGTACCTGTTATTGAAATTCATCATAATTTCTTACTAACTAAAAAGCTGAGGGGAGGGGAAAAAGGGTGACAGAATTTGTCTCTTCTTGACAGCTGACCTTTCAGGATTAAAAAGGGATGACAATAACACAGCAAAAAAAGTCTTGAGCTGGTCAAAACATCATTCATCACATGAGCCAAGGCCCTGCTTAGAATGTCAGTGTTTAAGGCTCTTTGTTCAGGTTCTGTAAAGCCAAACTGTGTTTTCATACATGTGTGTGAGAATGAATTAAGTGCCTATAGAGAATAACTAGTCAGACTATCTTGATTGGGTGGAAAATAAGAAGATTAATAATTTTCCATACAATACTCTTTGATAGTTAAAACTTCATGATACCCTGCAATACTCCTGATAATCCAGTCCTGAACCTCAAGGCTCAGTCCCCGCATATAGTCCTTCCTCACTGGTCTAAGTCATATGAGTATCTAAATAGGCAGACTTTGCTGCGAAAGAAAAAGCACTGCCTTCCCTCCATCATTTACATGAACATTATATGCCTTGTTTCAAAAGATACAACGAAATCAACTAAACTAATCCTTTAATAAACAACAGTCTATGACTATGTAGATACCTGTATGTACAAAACAAAACCCCAAAAAGAAGCTTTGTAAAGTACCAAAATTGAGGCTGTATTTTAGTCACTCCTGTATATGGCTACATCTATCTCATGGTTTCAGCTTCAGTTGATTTTCTTCTAACCCTTTCTTACTTTCAGTAAAACTGTCAATGTTTTGAATTCAACCAGCAATGGGTGAAACAGTAATCGAACTAGGATGACTGTTCTGGAAAGTGGGCTCTTTAGTAATTGTATTTAATAGAAATGAAAGAGTTTTTCAGTCTGTACCAACCAATGTAGTGAAGTGACAATGCACTACTTAACACGGTATTTTCCAACACACTTCTTTAACAGCTAACCTCACTGGATACACTGAAAGCAGGCTGAAAGACATTGTTTTAAAGCCCTGTGTATATCTCTTGCAGCTTGACTGCAGTTTTTAAGTGCTCTCATTGAAAATTAATTCTCAAACACACAATTGTACTTGCGTAGGAACATTTCATTTTCAGTAGTGGGAGAGATATATTTTCTCACTCCGTTGAGACTCAAAACAGAAGACATGAAAACTTTGTAGGTAGTAGAAAATAGATGGAGTTTTCACAATTTTGGATATAGAGGAACAAATCAACCAGTCAGCCACTTTTCCAAGTATTTTTCAGTTTGGTGTGCAGAAAACACACCTTTTTACTTGATAAATAAAAGACCACTGAGAAGTCTTTACTACATGTCTTTTAGTGGATTTCAAACTCAAGATCTGTAATGAAAATTTCAATTTTGCTGTCATCAAATCAATGGAATTAACATTTAATTTAATATAGGTATGCATCAAATTACATGAGAACCCAACTGGAAGAATAGTAGTAGTTAGCACCACTGCTGTGTGATTTCTTTTCTGTATGAGGATTTCCTCCTTGTTTGCAATTTTCTCTCTTCGCAATTGCCTTACAGAAATATATTCCTTTGCTTCACTGGCTGACAAAAATACATTATTTTTTTTCACTTCTCTCCTTCCTCCTTTCTTTTAGTGAATTTCAGTCTCCCAGGGTTTAGACCAGAATCTTAATCTTAAAAAGGCTACTTTTGATTTCTACATCCTTAGAGTATTTCACTGTACAGTGCTTTCCAGTAGGATGGCTTTAGGACTAAGGCACTATGTATCATGTGAAGGATGCTGAGGATATGGTCCAAAATGACAAATTTTTTTAATGCTTATTGCTGACATGTTCTTACTTGTCGAATGAATGTAGATGTACATTGCAAACCAATGTCCTTAGAGACAGATAGTTACAAACAATCTTTATGTGTGTTTGTAAATCATTAATACTGCTGCAGCACTGAGAACATTCTGGGTACTGAAGGTGATTGTAAGGTCACTGTGAATACTTCAATAGCATTAAAAGGTGACGAAGCAAAACTGCACACTTTTCAGCCATGACCCTGTAACGCTGAGAAAAATGCTATTCTGGTGCTCTGGCAGTGAAGGGTCAGTTGTGCTCCACTGCAGCCTCAGTGGCATTTCATTGGGGCACAGATGACAGACTAGAGACTGAGCAGAGAATGGTCGGTGGCCACTGCTATATTTCAAGATGCCATCAAGATGCCTTCTGTCTAGACTATGCTTTAGGGTAAGCCAGAGGAATTTTAGTTCTGAGTTGTAAAGTGCAAAATCAAACATAAAACCTGACATGACTCCTTACATTACACTGACACAAGTCTTTCTTGTCCCTGCCCTACCAAGTGACCATACTGCAGCTGTTTAGGAAACCTGAAATATGAATGGGACCTGCTTGTCTTGTCAACAAGTATACTGATTCATACTAACATGGATTCATAGCTTTTTCCAAGAACTAAAGAGGCAGAGCAGTTTTGCAATTAGGTGGCTGCGTTATTTACAGTATTCAGTCTTTACTTTTACTTTGAATCAAGCCCTATTAAATTGTAAATTCAAACTTGTGAAGTTTTCAACCAGCACTATGTATTTTTCTATCAAGAAAAATGCAACTCTCTCTGACATTCAGAATTTCATGCACATTATTCTTTTTGGAAAACCAATTAATAAGATCATTATTCTCTATCAACCTAATCTTGAGCAAATATTTTTAACACACCTCAGTAAAGTCATAAAATGTTACAATAACATGGAGATACAAACACTGATATATGGGGATATAAGAAAATAAAATTAATATAGAATTAGTCAAAATTAGCAGGGTTTTACTTCAGCTTAGGCAGTGCAATGAGGATCATAACCAGTAGAAACCATAAAGAGACAGCAAAAGAATTGTATGAAAAGTGTGTTTGAAATTTAGCGAAGTCAAATCAAAGAATCTATTAATCCATGGTCTTCACTTAGAGACTAAAAAGACTGTCAAACCCAAAAGAGCAGATGATACTTTTAAAAAATGCCCTGAGAAAGACAACTGCTACCTTAGTCCAAATACACAGTTCTGTTTCTGTCCTCCAGCATTAGAATTAAGACTCCCTTTCTTGGATGCAGGTAGGCAATTACCTAATGAAAAACAAGATATGGTTTACTTTTAGATTTGTTGTAGAGAAACACCTCTTGACACCATTTAATGTTTTTTCCATCAAGTATCCCCAAACATTCAAATAAAATTCAATTAAATTTTATATGACTGCTTATATATCAAGTCAATCCAAGTGTTTTATTAAAAATAGTTCATGACCTCTGAGAAACTAAGTCAACTTGTACTGGATTATAAAACATGGGATCTTAACGTCACACAGAACTCCCAAAGAAAATTTACAGATTATATTAGCTCACTAAACAGTTCTTTATGCAAATAACTCACATTACCCAATCTTCATTAAAATTTAATCTCTCAATAAAACAATGTTCCTGAAAAAATATTTTTTTTTTGTTTTTCCCTGAAAAAAAAAATTAATTCCAACATTCAATTCAGGCACTGAAAAAGATTGGGTTACTTTATTTAGCTTTACTATTAAAAAAAAAAAATTAATAATAAAGAATTTGTCACTGTTTTTTGAAATGTAACCTCCAATGAATGCATTCTATGATTAAGTGTATCATTAAGTATAACTCATGTCCAGTTAGATTGGTTTAGTTTCAAATGATATTAAAAGACATTTTTAGGACACTGTGAAATAACTTTTTGAACAGATGAAAAGTGATTGAGAATGTTAGCTATGCAGCCATGAGAGTCAAGTCATAATTATATGTACTGGGCTTTGTTCTGTTGTACAACATGGGAACTGGACAATTAGGTAGGTGAAAACATTCATTTTCCTTCCTCCTTGCTATACAAAGAATGGTATTGCCTAAAGTTAGAAGTACCATTAACAGCTTCATACGGTGATTCGCTGTCAGTTTTCAAACCGTTTGACAGTAATTCATGTCTCTAATGCAGTTTCATTTCTAACTCAAAAATACATGAACAGACAATGGGTTATTTCTCTTTCATGACTGGTAACAAGCAGCTATTGAAAACATTTTGCTATTTCCATGGCTTGAAGGAGGAGTCCTTGCAGACAAAATACACTCCTTTTAAAGTAAGAAACAATTTAAAAAAAAAACAAAACCAAAATCACACACACCCTCCACCCCTACCCCCTCAAAGCAAACTGTTTGTTGTTTTCTTCACTGAAAGAAAGATTTATGTTGTATTGGAAATTTACAGAGTTGTATTACCAAGTAGCACCAAGATGCCGGAAAAATGCAAATCAAGAGATCTAAATGGATGATGTCTGACAAAATTATAGTAATTTTTTGTTGCTTCTGCATTGGCTATCACATCTTCTAGATTTCTAAATTGTATCGTTTTTAATAATCAACATTTTTGAAGAATTCTGTTCCTACAGTCTACACCAGAATATTCTTAAGACCAAATGCAGTTTCAGCCTTCAGGCAAGTGACAACTCATAAAACTTCTTTAACCCATCCCAGTTCTTTGACTCATTGCTGTTCTCCAGGATTGTGTCAGTGGCAAGTTCTGGTGGAAATACTACTTATTTCTGGCGGAAATAAGAACACATTTAAAGTTTGTTTCTTTCTCCAAATTCCTCACTTAGGCCATGAGAAACTCACATCTCTTTTTCCAGCTCCACTGTAAGTTCCAAGGCTGCACTCAGCAATCTCACTGGCAGTCAAGAACAGACCAACAGTACAGTATAGCCAAGTCCCCAGCAACTGCAGTGCTTCTTCAGCACAAGCTCCTCACCATGGGCAAATGGTGCTTCTGGTGAGTTACTGAGATCGTATCAGAAGGAGCTGATTTCCATTATTGTTTGTAAAGTACTCATTGCATAAAGCACTCCCTGTTGTTTTTTTCTTTTTTTTTCCCCCAACTAAAAATATTATTATCTGTATGTTGAAGGAAGTGAATTTACCTTGATTATTAATGAACATCACTCGAAGCTTTCTTCATTGTTTTCTTCCTTTTTTCTAAATTCCAGTATATTTTTTTAACAAGTAAGTCACTGTAGATTTAACTCTTTCAAAGCTCTGAGATTAACTTTGAATACCGTGTTCCTTCAAGCTTAATTTGACACTAAAATAAAGCTTACCACTTTCAGAAGTTATACTATATCCTCAGCAATACTATTGCTCTGCAAAGGTGTACTCAGTGGATTCAACCTTCCCTTTATTCATACAGCAAATTAATCAAATGAGTGATACACCTTAAATAAGGGGTAGGTTATCAGCCTATTTAGAGCATAGTGAGGGTAGCAGGTGTTCAATCCTGACCTATTATGAATGCCATTGGACACACAGGGGGTAGTCCTCCTCTTGGCCTTCCCAGTCTCCATCCGGCTCTGTTTCCTTTTCTTTGTAAGCTAATTCCTTTCCCGAGGGTAGAATAACTGTAGAATAAAAAGGACCTAAACAGGCCATGCAGAATTTATTTCTAGAAAAAAAGCAGTGAACCTAAATTTAGTTAGTTTTGCAGTTCAGAGCTTCTATCTAGGATTTATTAGCATATCATAAGATGAAGAACTCTGTTTTCCTGCTTGTTTTGCTTGAAAGCTTGACCCTATTTTCTGCATTGTACAGTAACAGGGTTGCATAAACATCTGCGACCCTTTGGTCCAATTTAGTCCAATTACATTTACATAACACTAAAACATTAGCTTTTAGAATTCAGTTGTCTAGCTAAATTTAACAACTAACACACTTTAACAGCTTTTATTATATGAACAGATATCTACTGCCTGCATTTGGTAATATCAATGTAGCAAATTGCACAATTATGTGATGCATCACATTCTTCACACCTTCTGCCCATTGTGCATACTTCATATGACTTCAAATATGTCTGCCATTTTTTAAAGCATTTTAAAAACTCTTGTCTCTTTTGCCATACATTAACCTCCAAATGACAATGGTTCATTACAAACATTAAATACATTACCAGTGACTGTCTAAAGTATGAAAATTTGATGTATTGTAACTCATCAGAATAAAAACAGAAGGTCTATTCCTGTATAAAACAAAATCTCTCTCTTTTGCAAGGACAGAAAGATCAGGCCATAGTTTGTAAATCAATGAAGTACACAGAGCATTTTATGATTCAAAGGATTAAGAAGATCCTATAGAAAATGAAAGACCATTATCATCATTTATACCCACCTACAAGAAGGGCTGGAAGGAGGATCTGGGGAATGTCAGGCCTGTCAGTCTGTCCTCGGTGCCGGGGAAGGTTATGTTGTATTCACATAAACACAGAAGCACCTTGAAAAGATCATTTCTTAGTATAGCTTTCACTAGGTTTTGGACTGTAACAATGAAATCCTGCAACAATGAAAGCCACAGCAAATGACAGTGTTGGTCTGTAAACCCCATCACACAACCCTAGAAGGGCAAAACATTTCTCTTTCCATTCATAAGTCATGCACTGTCCATGTTTTAGTTCAGTAATAATAGTAAAGTATATAACATCTAACTGTCTTCATATGAGTATTTATGTAATGTTTATGTTTCTCTTAATTTTTGCAGAACTAACATTTGGTGGATTGGACTTTATTCCAAATAAATGCAAACCAAACAATTTCCTATCACCACTCAATGCACTTTAGCCAATTAATAGGGACATTTAATCACAGAAGAAAATTATGCTGTTTCATATTCCAAGGGAAGTTGGGGGGGCAGAGAGAGTAAACCTGTATGTACACCTTAATCCTTTCAGTAGATTTAATTAAATTTTGCAGGATTTCAAGCTTTATCTCTATGGTTGAGCTGCATCTCTGATAAAGATAAAATTCTGCAAATACATCTGTTTCTTAAAAAGGGTATTTATCTAACTACTCAGTGCAAAGATCTGTGAAATGCTGAGCTGTCTCAGCTCCCTTCCATGAAAATGAAGGATAGTCGGCACCTCAGGGAATCAAACCTCAGCCTAATACCATTGATTGTCCATTTCCACTTCTATTTCAATGCAATTCTTTAGATAATACAAAAAGAGAGAAAATCTTTAACAAAACATTGAGTTGATCTTCTATTGCAGATACGAGTATTAAGTTTTACAGGTATCCAAAGATATCTGTACCTCACCTGCTCTTATTTGAAAAGACTACAGCTAATTCATGATATCACATACAGTTTTCCAAAATACATTTATGTTTATGAAAACAGGAATTACCTGGAAAAAGTGGGAAAGCCAGTATCAAATTTAAGCCCTTTCGTATTCAATAATGTATTCATCCAAGTGTTGTATTTCCCAGTGTTATTATAAAAAAAAAAAAAAAACAAAACAAAAACGAACCAAACAAACAACAAAAACAAGTATAGGATGTATTATGCAGAAAAAAAGGTTTGGCAGCAATTTTTATAATCAATAGCCCAAATCTAAGGAGAGAAGACAGTAATATTTAAAATGAGCTTGAGGTAGTCTCAGAGTTATTGATTTGATTCTACTACAGCACATTTCTAGTACTGCTATTCTCTGTGAAGTCTTATGGGTATAATTATTCTGTCCTTCAGGAACTATACTGGTTAAGACAAAAATGACAAAACTGAATACATTTTGTCTTATTTTTTTTTAGTACCATATTGCCCTTTAATACTGTGTAGGAAGGATTTTTTTCTGTCATTTGTTACATACTTAAGAAAGAAGGAATGATTGAAAGTGGGTAGCTCTTGACAATTTTCAGGTAGGCTTATTCTTTCATAAGCTGTTCATCCAATATTCTTACATAAACCTAAGATGCTTTCTGTTGTCAGGGCATCCCCAAAAATAAAGACAACAATGACTTCATTTTCTCCTGTCAGTTTTCCTACTTATAAGAGAGGATAAAAATTATATTTACTGGTTAACAAACCTACCACGCAAGATGTATGGGAGCATGAACTTGTTGACAAGATACATTCTGGAAGCTTAGTAAAGATCAAATATCTACTTAAATGTGCAATCCATGTGAATTTTTATAAAATTGTATACGTCAGAAGTCCTTATTTAGGTTTTGGAAATAAATAGTTGCTCAAAGGTAAAGGTCTCAATCTTAGCTAAACACAAAAGTAGAGACTTATATTTCAGAGCTGCTGAACACCTGTGAAAATCAAGACACCCTGAGACTGTGCAAGTCTGCTGCTCTGTGCAATACTAGCACACATTCACAGAATGCACAACAGCAGTCAGGACATCGCTGATTATACTGCTGATGGAGTCTGCTGGAAATTATTAACTTATGTGTAGGATACTCATCCAAAGAGTGGGTGAATAGGTTTAATTCTTTCCTTAGTCTGAACAGTATCCAGCTCACATATTTTATTTTGTTTGTAGATGAAAGTTTATGCAAGATGCTCTCCTCCTGCTTTAGTTAACACGCTGTCCTAAGAAAGATATGAGACAGATCAGGCTAGTGACAGAAAATGCAAGCACCTTTATGACCATATTGCCTCCTAAAGACTCCATAACTCTTAATGAGTATTTTAAAATGTTGCAGTGTTTCCAATGGAGCCTTAGATTCCCTTGAGCTGCACAGTGTATATGAGAAGTCATGGCCCATGCTCATGTAGAATCACAAAGCATATATACAGTGCAACATCACCAATTTTATGTATTGGATGTTTTCTGGTTTTTAATGGTTTATCTCTTCTTGTACCCCCTGGTGCTGTTTATGGAATTCTTTGCACTGTGCTGCATGCTACATTTGTAAGTATTAAAGCACACAATACACTACAAATCAAGGCAAAAACTTGCATCTGTCCTCTTTGGAGTCTGGGCTAGGATCTAAGAAAATTGAAATCTTTATCACCACATGTGCAACCGTCTTTCAAAACCTTGTCTGGAATTTTATTCACCTTGTGTGAATGAAATTGAAAAGGATTTTCAAAGCAATGTAGTAAAGTGCAGCATCCATCCTCCTTAAACAAAAGGTATCTTCAACAAAGTAGACTAGTCAAACAAAACTCACTATGTAAGGTTAACTTTTACAAAACAAATTTCAGTATTTTTCTACGTATATACCAAGAAGACTGCATGCATCTTGATATGCACATATTCATAAACACATACAAGTGTATATATTACAATACTTAAAAATGTCTCAGAAGTAGAATACTGTTAGGCAGGAAACTAAAAGAGAGATTCTAGATTTGAATTACATCCAATGACTATTTCATCCACATACAAATATATTTCAGTTTCCAGATTGTCATGTTTCTTATCAGCATGCCATGATTTTATATTCTGATCCATTATAAAAACTGGCTCAGTCTGTACAATGTTTTCAATGCATTTTATTTTCACATTTGTACTTACACATATAAGTGTATCACTTAGATAGTAAGACTGTAAGTATATCACTGTGATAGTAAGACTGTTCAAGCTGGCTCTGCCAGCGGAGATCATTTATGGAATATATCCTCACCCTGTTCGTCACCAGTATTGGAAACATTTGACTCTGATTTGCTATTTGTATTTTCTACCAATAAAACACAATCCTCCATCTGGGGAAATGCTTATATTTTAAATGTCCTCATTTGTTCAGAAGATCTACCAAGCAATATTGCTTATTTTATTATCTTCCTATTATACCACTGTTGAATCTCTATTCCACCTTAGCTTACTCAAGAACAATTAATCAATATTTCAGGCAGGCTTTATTGAGAGCCAGCTATCCGTTGGAAACCTCTAGTTTGTAGATGTTGCAAGCACCTACACACTTGTATCTCCTGCCTAGGAAAGATCCCAGTTCTGCTGTACCCCATAAGGGCGTATAAACTGATTCTACTCACAGCTCAAATCAGGCTCAGTCTAAAGATTTCAGAGACCCAGTTTTCTCCTATACGGTCTATACCACCATAAATCACAGGAATCAAATCCCCTTTCTCACTTACCCCACTAGATTAAAAACTTAGTAAATTGGAGTAGTCAGAAATGGGAATTTGGTTTTTGAAGAGGATTGAAAAGGGAGAAAAAAACCCAAGTAGTTTAGACTCTAATGTGAGCTTTATGGATATATGAAGAACTATAAAAGAAGTAACAATCTTACACAGCTGTAAGGGACTAGAAACTTGCCTCAACATGGGCGGCAGGCAAGTGTAGCGACCGAGGCCCAGTCACCGCGGCAACGGAGCGGGCCCCGGGG
>NW_009269999.1:2043487-2100315 GCF_000687185.1 Egretta garzetta
CCACCTGCCTCAGGTTTCCTCTTTTGCTCTGCTTGTCTCTCGCGTATTTGTTGGTGGCCACATAAAGGGACTTGGCGCCTGACTCCGTTTTGAGCCTTCATTCTGTTCCCGAGAACGTGAGAGGAACCGAGTCACGGTAGAACATTGGAGTTACAATCAGGAGTTAAGCCCAGCCGCCCCCAACCTCCCAGAATGATCTGAGGTCGGTTGGAAAGCAAGGGGGTTTAACCTCTGCCAAAATGTTCAACCCAACAGTGGATCGTGACAACTCATAGTCAATCCTGTAATATTTTGGTAATTCCAACTTGGTTTGGATGTGTATCTACTTGCATCTTAAATAAGGGTGTCTTGTTTGAGTACAGCGTGAAAAACACAAACTTTTTGCAGGTACATTCTTTCACAATTAATAGGAGTATTATATTTTAAAAAAATTTTGTCTATTATGTAAAGGCTTAAAACCTAGCACTGTACGTTCATATTGACAGTATTCCTTTAACAAGTAGTCATGCATCACAAAACTCTTTATATTACAGAATGCTTTAATGTTCAGTACACATCTAAGCTTTTATCAGAAATTACACATCACTGTAAAGGAATTAAAGTTTTGATCCAATGTCCCATGAAGCCAATGCAGTCTATACACCCATAATGTACTTGTGATGGCTATTTTAATATAAAAGACTGAAGGAAGCTTTCTTCCTAATTGGTTTAAATTGGTTAAAATTTGCTAAAATAGTAGCTAATCGAGATTATTGTGAAAATGAATGTAATAAACATGTCCTATAAAACTTCAGCTCTTTGAGCAGTTAAAGAAGTTGGATAAACAGATTTTACCTAAACACAGGAACAATGTAGAGGAGACAGAAAGAACCATGTAGGCAACGTTAAGGAAATTATAGTTCAGAACAGGGAAATTAAACACTGAGAATTTGAGGTCTGTTTTCATTGTAAGAAAAAAAGTTCTTTTGCATGTTCCAATATAAGCTTATAAAGTGAGCGTTTGGGGTCTCCTCTCAGGCTGGAAGGAAATATTAGCATGCAAATACAGTTAAACTGACTGCATGTTTTACGGTTTGCCTGTGTTTGTGTCTCCCTCTCTGTACTACTTGCCTTTCTCACGTTCAGAAACAAACCACCCACATACGTGGCCTTATTTGCCTCTTCCCCATACTGCTAAAGTAGTTGAATACGTCCCATACGATTTCCACCTAAGTCAATTTTGTCCTAGATTTTCTAGCTTCTTTAAATTGGACTCAACCTGCATAAAACCTTCTAGTTAAATCTCTGCATACTTGTTGAGTAGTCTTGACACTCATCTAGTTCCTATTTTCTTCTTTCCTAATTCTGCCTTTTTTTTTACAGCTGCTGGATATTCTGCCCCGGCTGCTGTGTGCTCTCTGGCTTTCTTTCTGATTCTGCTGAAAGGCACTAACGTTCATAACCTTTTTTCTGCCTGTGCTGGGTCTTGCTGGGATGAAGTCAGGAAGTCCACCTTCTTCATAGCAGCCTGTATGGCGCTGTGCCCTGCGCTTATGGCTAAAACACGGCCGATAACACACTACTACACTGCTGAGCAGTGCTGGAACAGCAGCAACACCTTCGGCTTCAATCTTCACTGCTCCTGCCCTGCCAAAGTGAATAGGCTGGGAATGTGCAAGAAGCTGGGAGGGGACACAGCTGGGACAGCTGACCCCAACTGGCGGAAGGGATACCCCATACCATATGTCATTGTGCTCAGCAGCAAAAGCTGGGAGGAGGAAGAAGGAAAGGAGGGACGTTCATTGGCATTTGTCTTCCCCAGCAGCAACTAGGCATGCTAAGGCCCTGGTTCCCAGGAAGCAGCTGGACGCCTGTCTGCTGATGGCAAGTAGTGAATTAATTCTTTATTTTGCTTCACTTGCACACACAGCTTTTGGTTTTCTCAAACTGTCTCAACCATGAGGTTTTTTGCCTTCCTTTAATTTTTTTTTTCTTCCCATCTCCTAGGATAGAGGAGTGAGCAAAAGGCATGGTGCAAATTTAGCTGTTGGCCAGGGTCAATCCACCACACGGTCTGGTTTTTTTCCCAGTCTGGGTCTGTGTCACCTATTGACACAAATTTATCTTCTGTTTCTATATAAATTACTCCCAAATGTCCCAGTCTCTTCTTTTCTGTCCAAAAAATTTCCAGACCGTAATCACAATTTTTTGTCACGGATGTCTATTTGAACACAGCTAAAACAATTCTCAAAATCCTGGAATTCGTTTTTCTGTAAGACTAACAAAACATAACCCTTTTCATTCATTACAACATCCATCTAAGTTATTACACTTTAGCTAGTCACGCCCATTCTCCAGACAAATTCTGTCCTGACCCAGTTCTATCCATGCTGATGCAAGGACCATTTTCCAAGAAAATTTAGTGGTCACTGTTCAAAGAAGTACAGTCTAATCTATCCAAAATACGTAATTAGATAATCAGAACTATAATAGATGTGCATTTAGACCTTCATTCAGCAAAGTCCATGTAGTCAGGTATTTAAGCATATGCTTAAACAGATGGAAAAGTAGCATTTAATGAACTACTGAAGCATAAACAGGGCCTAACGAGAGAATATTTTCCTGACATTTCTTCAGCTGCCTTTAACGCACACATATTTCATAAATAATCAGACAGCTATTACCAGTTACTGTGATTTTTCTGGAAAGACTGCAAGATTTTAAAAAATGTCTTGCATCTTCTTCATGGTTCATTGTGATCTGGGACCACCAAGTACAACTCTAGACCTGTTAAGTTACATGCTATGTACAGTGAGATAGATCAAGCAGCATATTCAGAATGATGAATATGTGAGAGTGCAGCAGATAACTTTGAAAGAGAAACTGGTTTACATGAGATTACTAAGCTGGTTGAACACTGCAAAAGAGTATCTATGAGTATTTATTTAATACTGAATTCCTATCTGGTTCAACCACATCCTTCTTACTAAATCCTATTCATGGACATTTATGCAGGGAAGCTTTAATTCTCATAAATCCTGATAAAAAGTTATCCAGTATATCAGGTCTTATATTCATAGGTGACCAAAAGCATCTGTGAAAGAAAAATTCTTCTCTTTTTTAAAGATACTCAGTTACCTGTACAGCAACCATATAACAGATGCAGGAAAGAGGCCACAGTACCGCAACCATAGCATAACAGATGCAGGATGCAGGAAAGAGCCCACAATCATTAATGTTTAAACAGCATTTCTAGAGAAGAACATATGTCACACATTTAGGTTCCAGATAACAGATGATCTGAATGTCCACCTACTTATGGTTTGATGATAGTCCTGCTCCGAGGGCTGGAGCACCTCTCCTATGAGGACAGGCTGAGGGAGTTGGGCTTGTTCAGCCTGGAGAAGAGAAGGCTGCGGGGAGACCTGATTGCGGCCTTTCAGTATCTAAAGGGGGCCTATAGGAAAGATGGGGAAAATCTTTTTAGTAGGGCCAGCAGTGACAAGACAAGGGGTAATGGTTTTAAACTAAACCAGGGTAGGTTTAGACTAGATATAAGGAAGAAGTTCTTTACAATGAGGGTGGTGAAACACTGGAACAGGTTGCCCAGAGAGGTGGTGGAGGCCCCATCCCTGGGAACATTCAAGGCCAGGTAGGATGGGGCTCTGAGCAGCCTGATCTAGTTAGCGGTGTCCCTGCTCCTGCAGGGGGGTTGGACTAGATGACCTCTAGGGGTCCCTTCCAACCCAAAACATTCTATGATTCTATGTAGAAGAGCCATGAAACAGCTTACTATGGAAAAAACTTCTACCTTAAATTTGTCTTCCTTTTGTACAAGTATAAATTGCTCTATCAAGTGAAACTAGTGAATAAGTACGTTCTTGAAGAAGAGCAGAAAAAGTGCTCGATTCATTAATATTCAGTATGACTATTTCGTTGCCTCCTGTCTGAAAGATAACTAGTCTAACCATTTTTCAGTATCCATGACTTGGTCTTTTCTATTGCAAACCATTATGGAGACACAACTCTTAACAATAATGGAAAAAGCAAGCTCATATATAATATGGCACACATGGTTTACACCAGGTAAGTTTCCTGATTATAGTGAATTTCCACTGCTGTTAAATACAACTTATGCTCAGTCAAATCAAAGGAATAGAAAAGGGAAAGAAATGGATTTCCTGTAAGAGTCCTACTAAATTTTATTTTCTCACATTTGCTTTGCTTTAGATATGTGAGTTAAGATTTGAAGAATCATTTAGAGTTAGCAGGAGTTGCATCTGTGCCTTGAGAGAAGAATAGGCCCCTACTGTTTATAATTGGCACATTAATGACGCGCACAATATTGTGCGCAGATATTTAATTGCATTATGCTCTGATAAGAGTCTGTGTCACCGTTTCTCACAGTGTTCACATTTTTTTCTTCAGATACAATTTCATGGTGTGCTTAGGTGTGCTTTATGCACTTGTGGAAGGACATTTCAGGCTCAGAAGGGCATTATCTCCTGCAATAGCTGTATTATTCAAACTAGAACACAGAGGCCTTTCACTTTGCATTTCTCAGCTGCCCTGCCCATTCGGGGTATTCACACTTCTGAGGTGAGCCATCAGGATCCCCATATAATGAAAAAAAAAAGATTTCTGCAAACCAGGAAGTCAACAGGGAGGGTTCTCTAGCACAAAATGTCTATGAGAAAGGCAGTGCTTTGCCTCACTGTCTCAACCACTGAGGTACCTTCTGCCAGTTAGTACTCATGGTCGTATCTTTTTACTGGAGCTAGAAATCTAAGCTATGCCTATATAAACACAGCAATACTGCTGCTTCCTAAATGATCAAGTAGATCAGAATATTAGCAGACTGAGACATAAGCCTTTACGCTTACTGAGATGTGTCACTCCATTGAAACTTTTCCACTTTCTAAAAAATATTTTAAATTTCATTGAACCAAGGAGAATGTGGAAATGACTGTAGCCCCTGAAACAGCACACTTTGGAAACTGTCATTCTGCTCCCTGCATCAGTGAATATCTAAGCATAACATAATCCCTGTGCCAATTTTTTTTTTTTCACAGCTGAACTTCTATTACAACTAAACAACTTACTTTTTCTCATTTACAACCCAAATGGACCATCCCAGGCCTTTTCCAGTTATTCCCAGTAAGTACAAAACTCATCAGGATTGTTTGCGCTACTCAGCAACTTTCCAGTATAAGAAACACAGAACAAGCTATTTCTAAGACAAAATCAAATTTTATTACTTACTTCTACAGAATAGTTTCCCAGATATTACGAAGACCACAATCTTAGACTAAACACCTATTGCAGAACATTGAAAGGTTCATTCTGAGTCAGAAATCAGACATTTATAGTTAAGGTACATAAGTTTTCTAAATTATGTTGGCTAACACAGGTCACATGCAGTTATCATGGATCTCATATTCTGAAAGAGTAAATACATGGAGAGAAAAAGTCCACACTTTAATTTTAGAAAGTCAGCTGAGCTAGCAATTAAAAAGAAATACTTGAACAACTTTTACATTATACTTCTTTAATACAAACACCCATTTAATAAATAATTTTTTGTCAACAGAAATGAGGAAAAGACAGGAATTTGGCCACATGTTTTCACCTGCTGTATAAGAAATAGAAACATTAACAATATATGGGAGGATGTTACCTGCATGTGGTTATACACTGTTCTGGTGGCTGAGCCAAGAAAGTAACCTATACTTACTGAATCTTTCAACTTCATACCAGATAGTTTCTTCTTTAAAAACCTTACCAGAATAAGTCTTTTCCTAGCTCAAGGGTGTTAGATGCAGCTTTTCCCAGCATCTTTTGACAGGACAGCTGGTAATGGCAAAGAGGTCTAGCATTGAGAAATGCAGGTCTAATCTTTGTCAATACTAAACATGTAAAATAACACCAGATAATTGGATGAGTGATCCAGAACTAGTTGGTTCTACATTACTCTAGAAGATCTGGATGGCTTGCAAAGAGCAAGGCTTGTTTCCACAGGCTAACATCTTGTATGCCTAGCTAATCTCATGATCACAGTTTCAGGACAACATTTAGCATGAAGTATAAATGCATACATCAACAGCGGTTCTATCCTTTCAACAGTGGATTATATCTGAAATAAATCACTTCCTACTGGTTCAGAACTGCACAGAGGGGAAATGCTCTTTTTGATTGCCTAGATGGCTTCAAGCCTGAAAACTTACATACCTCTTCCTGAATACGTACTGTGTTCACATGAGGAAAAGTTTTTGTTCAAAAATACCTGTGCATGAATTACTCTGAACTTCAGCCATAGCATGCTGTATTTGAATAGCACAAGGTTTTCTGTTACATTAGGAAGAAAGTCACCATTGTACAAAGTGCTAGCACAAAACAAACTGAATTCTACTCACAAGTAGTACAGTGACGATATCAGGCAAACATCCTTATTATTCCATGTTAGACTTCTGGTTTTCTCAGGGTGCACAGAGTTATACTTTGCTCTTCTCTAGAGGTACAGACTGACTTCCTTCCCTTTGATTATTTGCAGCAAAACTTTATTTTGAAAGATAATTTACCCTTTATTTGATCACGTGAAATGAGCAGGCACATACTGTATGTGAGAAAAAAAAGGAAATACAAATACCATCAATCACTTTTCCAAAGTGATATTCTACTCTGCCCAAGTGCAGTAGTGGGTGGTAAAATACTCACTGTTTGCAATGAGGTCAGGATTCCCATCCTCTCGTTTCAATTTGTGTGAGGTGAGAATTTTTTCCTTGAAAATGTTCAGGAATTAATTGTGTCTTGCTTTAGACACAGAACCAAACCATGTCACTAAAATGAGGCAGAGATACTTTTTTTTTTCCCCCCAGAAAAAATATGAGTGGAATGAGCCATATATGACTGATGTACAGCAATTTGATGTTAAAATAGTTTGATCTCAGTGCCAATTTTGCCTTGTTAAGGCAAGAAGTAAAATTGTGTGTTGGATTTGTTAATCTCCTATCATCTATTTTAATTTTGGGTTTAGATATTTTCCTTGTCATTATCTTTTTATTTCTCAAAGGTTTTCATACCTCTTTAAAACTAAATATTTGTGTGTGTCATTTCATAAAACCATCAACAAACACCTGAAAGAAGCAGAAACTTTTATGCATCTTGTGTAAATATGTATCATAAAAGAGAAAAGGGGTACTGTCCTGGCACTTCAGCACCTTCAAAATCAGAGTTCTCTCCTGCGTGAAGAGACTCACGATGGTTTGACTTCCTGTGAGAGGTTTTGGGGACTGAAGCAGCAATGATACAGCCTGCTGCATTCTGGGCTCCAGACCCAAGAGGATTATTGTTGGCCAAGATGTGGTTTGAAGGTGTTCTTTTCTGTAAAATACTCCAAAGGGGATTATTGCTGGCTGAGATAAACCTGGAGATGCTCTCTACAAAAGACTTACCCAACATGACTTGACAAATATCTTAAGGTTTCAAATGCTAATAGTCTAAAAACACTGAAATGAATTATAACTGAAGCATGAAATTTCAATTATTTTGGTCACTGATGGTTTTTGTAACATCTAAGTCATTCAAGATTAGTGATTTTACAGGAACAAAAATTTGATGACTGGAATATAAAATAATATTCCTGACAAGGAAATGTAAAATAGCCCTGATTGACAGGAAGATATATTTAATTCAACAGTGTGCGTGACTGATGTTACTGCTTAACAGTAACAGCACAGTTTCAAACACAAATTGCTGGTAGCATACCATCAAACAAAAAGAATTAAACTGCTTCCCTCTTTCTGAAGAATAAATGTGATGTAAAATATTAAAATGAGCAGCTTTCAAGATACTTAACTGCGTTGAGTGTTGTAAGCAATAAATACAAAATATATAAAAAGGTCATATACAATGTCTAGTCCACTTGCATCAGTCATTCCCACAAGAATCATTCAGGCCAAAATTCAGGCTTTAAGAAAAGATTAAAGATTTCTATAGTTGGCAACAAAGATGTTAGAAGAAAGAGGGGAGGGCAAGAGAATGAGGCATCAATTTTCAAGAGAACATATAGAAGTGTTTAATTCCCACTAAAATCCAAGCTCCAGATTTTATATAAATAGAAATGAAAACCCTTGCAAAAAATGGAAATTAAATACCCTTGAAAAGAAATAACATTTTGGCACAGTGTACAATGCGAGTCAATATAGAGGGTACTTTTATTTATTTCTACATTTGTAGATAAGATTTACAAAGATTCATAGCTAGGAAAAAGATGCCTATGATTAGGCAGAAAAAATGGACCTGAGTTTGTTGCTAAACTGCTCATATTTGTGAGCAGTAAACAGCTCACATTTAAACTTCGAAGTATAAATATGTACCCATAATTACATTTTTAGTTATTCATTAACATTCAGACCTGAATGAAGGCAGGGAAGGAGTAAGGGGACAGGCTGGAAACAGTCATACACAGTCTGGGAAACGTAGCTGATGACCACTTAATGACTGGGGAAAAAAGCTTGAGGCTGAGGGGTGGGGGTTTTGTTTTGTTTTGGTTTTGTTTTTACAGAAAAAGCCCCATTTGATAGCTTTGCTTTACCTTTTTTAAGAGTCAGCAGGTAAGTCCCAGATTTTGTAATTATTCTGATCTTCTGTTGTTGAATGATATAACTCCTGATGTTAACAACCACAAAGAATTAGTTAGGAATGCAGAAAGAATGCATGTAAGTTTCATATTCTGTGGAGAGCAAAAATTAATAAAAAAATAATCTCAGCAGACACAGAAAAAGGTTAAAGGCTGTTAAGAGTTCATCCCAGGAATCAACACTAAAGGTAAATTTTTGGCTTTTTGAGATATGAAGATCCATTGCGTGGTACTGCTGCACTTGGAAATGAAGGTTTGCTACATGTAAGTGACTGTGGTTTCGGTCAAAATGGAAATACTTCTAAAAATGGAGCAGAAGCTGGAAGACAACATAAAATTATATATTTTAGGGATCTGAAAGAAAAAGAAAGAAACAAATGTAAACTGAGAACAGGCTATTTTGAAACACTTGGAAGCAAAATAATTAGTGTAGATCTTTGCTTCAAACAGAAGGCAGGTCCAAAAGTAGATTATGACTGGTTTTGGATTTTTTGGATTTATTGTCCCAATTAAGTCCTCAATAATGAAATTGAAGACTAGTTAAAAATGAAAATCCTTGCGGTCATATTTGCTCTAAAACGGAAAGTTACTGACAGGGTTTATAGTTGAACCTTTACGTTGCACAGAAAAATCAGGCCTGTAGAGAAGAATAGTGAGGTAAATACTAGTGTGCAAGAATACTTTTCTAGGAAATTTAGTCAAGTTGTTCCAACGTCATTTTTGCAGAACAGGTACCATTACATGCTTTGATTTTTTTGCAGTGAAGCATCAGTGAATTGGAATCCAACAGGCTGAAGCTCTTCTTCATGACAGACAAATCCATTATAAAAATAGGAAGGAATACTATCCTATTTTCTTTCTCAAATTTATTCTTTGCTTCAGGGAAAAAAGCCATGTGATTAAAATTTTTCTAATCACAAAAAGAAGCCAAATTCATGCTAATTTTCATGTTTCTCAGTGTGTATATGTCTTTTGTCTGTTTATCAGGATTTTTGACCTCCATCCTGCATTTGTGGCCATTGTGAATATATGAAAATTCACCCATTGACCAAGTTAGAGGGTTAGAACCTAGATGAAGATAATCAGATATTTTCAAGAGGTCTGAAAAAGAGTTGTTCAGTACTAGTGGCCTGGAAATGAGCGTTTATCCAGTAACAGTTAAGTGCACAATAATGTTCAAGTACAGTAAGTACATTCCACTTCAGTTAAACTATGTATATGACATAAATAAAAAACTTGCTTAAATTCTTTGCTGGATCATAAAGTTCAGCTGAAAAATTGTCAACTTCAGTATTCTACATTGACCCTGTGGCACCTTATTTCAGTTACTTCATGGTAGTTAAAAATGTTACATGTTGTCATGAGAAACACATTCTCTGTAGACAAGTCTTTTAGGTCTGCCTAAGAAGTATAAGTAGTATTGTATTTGCATATACCCGTTGCAATTCTGAGAGAAAAAAATCACATTCTTATGACCCTGAAAAAGATAAATAAAAAGGATGTAAAAGTTTAGTCTTGATCACCTCCAGTTACAGAGATTATCCTTTTCAACGCTTTCAAATGAATTGGAACCATGTTTTAAATCATCCTGTCATCCCTGTGGTATTAATACAGGTTTAGCTACTCAGGGTGCCTTTTTTATTAATGCTTTTAAATTTCCCTTTGATTTGAGGAGCAACACAAATATTGCCTCATTATTCACTGTTCTTTCCGTTCCTTAGATGTTGGAAAGTTTATTCCTGTCTTAAGTATCTTTGAAGAGATTCTCTTCAACATCAGAAACAAAGCAGTCTAGAAGCAGAAGCAAGGTTTGACAAACAAAGGAAATTTTCCTTTTTACTACTTACTTGATAAGCGTTTCCTGCAACTTCTGTGTGTTTCACATTTTTTGGCCTACTGTGTGAACATTATTCCCCCGGTTAAAAATAACGTCATATTAACTTGGCTCACCACTTCTGTGTTATGTATGGCTTGTACTATCATTCAAACACAAAAATGAACAAGCCCTGTTGACAGCTCAAGAAAGTGCACTCGCTGTTCCTGAGCAAATATTGAGAGTGCTGTCTTGAAATTCTAGAACACCTGAGCCTGAGGAGGAAGAAAAGCAGAACACTGAAGCCTTGGCTTTACACATATGAGTAGTCTAAGTAACTTGTGAGGTTTTGGTGAGTTGGGTAACTGTTCCCAGTTTCACTGCTTCTAGGATCAGAAGGCTTAGACCTTCTGACATATCACATACCACAAATCCCATGTTGCTCACCCAATAATTCCTGCATGAAGCATGAAATACCAGGCCTTGAGTCAAGAATACAAGTTTACATCCTTTTACTGCAAGTTAGTTAGAAACTATATAGACCTCACTTTCAGTCTAAACTTACATTGTTTAGACTTTACCTTCTAGAGATGCCATTTCTTGGTATGTTAGAAAGACATGAAATTACTAAACAACTCTTTCTGATCACTTTGGCTTTTATTGCAGATAAAAAGACCTCCTTAACACTTTACAGAATTCAAAACTTCCTGTAACTGCTCGTCATCTGCATACTAAAACTGACGCTACATTTTCGTCACAGATACAGCAGTTCACGATGGAATCACAGAAGTGAGACTCCATACAAGTAAGTATTTTAGCACATGGCTGAAAGGTTTTTAAGGAAGCATTGAACCAATAAATGAGGGCTGTAATTTCTCAAGATGTGTTTACCATGATAAATTGTACTGTGGTCTGGCAAGAGTTAGGAAAACCAAATCTGCAGGTCATTCAAATGTATGTACACGCTCGCATGCATAATTGTAGAATATTAATTTTGGCTTACAGAAATGATGGCGTTAGAGAGCTTTGTGAAGTGAATTAAGCGCGAATGAATGTTCCCAAATACTTCTCTGCTATATTTGTCCAGCACTAATCATTACTACTCGGTTTTGATTCAGCAGTAGATTGCATCTTGATGCAGTATTACCCTGTTCAGCTCAAATCTTAGTTTCGCAGCTTTGCTTCTTTGCTTAGTTACAAAAAGCATTTGAGTATGTCATACAACCTGACCAAAGAGATTCCTTGTTATATTTTAAGTAGCGGAGAAGAAAGTAACTTCTCAGTTCCACTGTTGCAGATGTCCCAGGTGGATCTGTGTTGCGTTTTGTTTTGCTCCCCACTTTACCTTTCAGTCAACAATGCTTCATTTGGAAAAAGCTTGTCTCCCTTTTATAGGTGTCATTGCAGTGGAATGAGCCACCAAAACAACCTATACCGGGCTCATTTTGGGGATTTATTTTTATTTCTTGAAGTATCTTGTTATTTTAATACACAATTTATTGTTTTGAGCATCAGTCAGTTTCTGCACATACTCATAACGAAAAGGACTAAGGGCAAAATTTCATTCTCCAACTAGTTGAAAATTCTGGGGAAGCTGTGCAATTTCTTTTTGTGGTGAAGGCAGAGTAGGGGGAAAGCTGAGGGGGGTGAGCAAAGTAGGTGGGAACAAGGGGAGGCTATGGGAAAAGCATTATGGGAAGGGCCTGTCTCTCTTTTCATATCTTTCCTGTTCTACCTTGGTTGTGCTTTCTTTCCTCTTGGCCAAGCAGCCCACCCTCTCCATTTATGGTAGCCCTTTCTCTCCTTGTACAGCTCTGCTGCACTGATGGAGGGCAGGCAGGAAAAGAATCAGTCAAACTTGGTCCAGTTGAGGGGAAGAGACAGGACAGGGCCATAAAAGCAAGTGGTGGTGCCTGGCTGCCAGCTCCAGGGCACTTGCTCAGGAGCACAGCTCCCTACCTCCACTGGGGCAGGAAGATGCGGGGATAAACTGCAGCTGACATCAGGGATGGCTCCACATTTCCTCCCTACCTCTGATTCCTCTCCTGAGGCAAGAGCAGCACAGCCACAAGTTTAGAGGCAGTTGGGGAACTAAGCATTCACACTACTATTCTACTTCCTTACCTCACCTCACAGTTAAACAACACTGGTAAGAAGTGACATTTTTTCCACATGTTTATGCTCTGCAAGGGATGAAGGAATTTCTGTATCTATTTCAAATAACAGAGGGTTATTCTTTGCATTTGAATGGTACTTTTGGCTTTCCAATGCATACTCTTCAAATGCACTTGTATTATTTAGACAGATGTCATGCTCAAAGATAGAGAGCAAACTACAATAAAAAAAGTAAAATGAACAACCATAACAGAATTTATACAAATGCCAACCTATTGTCACTACCACATTTTAACCATACAATCTATGTTCCCGTGACTGTAGTCATCTCTGGTCTCTGACATAGGAATATAATGACTGAGAAAACAGACAGAGGAAAGTAAGAAGAACAGCAAATCATAAACTAGGATTGGCACACTTCAAGACATCAGTCCCTAAAAGAACATTTCCTAACCAGCAGTGGCATAATGTGTAGGTTTTATCTGAACCTTCTCTATTTTTCATTACTATTCTCAGCTGTGAACACAAGAACTGGGTAAAGTATTCCAATAGCAGTCATGGCAGCAACACACACAAATACAAAATTCTTGTACTTGTCTTACCTAAACATACTGATATCACATTAGTTTTTCTGAGTACTCTTGGAGGAAGACCTGGGAGTCTCAGTTTAGTGTCTCCTGCCTGGAAAACACTGCTTGCATTCCTGTTCTTTATGAATTCCTTTCTATTTGGTAATAATAAAACACTTCATTCAGTTATGCCAGCTAACTAAGGATCTGGATGGTTTCATATCAGGGACCTGTCTTACTATTCTCAAACTTCTGTATCATTTTCAAACTTCAAGATGCCAAGCTGAGTGGTGTGGTTGACACGCCAGAAGGATGGGATGTCATCCAAAGAGACCTGGACAAGCTGGAGAGGTGGGCCTGTGTGAAGCCCATGAGGTTCAACAAGGCCAAGTGCAAGGTCACGCACCTGGGTCAGGGTAATGCCTGATATCAATACAGGCTGGAGGAAGAAGGGATGGAGAGCAGCCCTGCTGAGAGGTACTTGGGGGTACTGATGGACGAAAAGCTGGACATGAGCTGGCAATGTGCACTGGCAGCCCAGAAAGCCAACTGCCTCCTAGGCTGCATCAAAAGGAGTGTGGCCAGCAGGTCAAGGGAGGTGATTCTGCCCCTCTGCTCTGGTGGCACCCCAACCTGGAGTCCTGCATCCAGCTCTGGAGCCCTCAGCACAAGGAGGACATGGAACTGTTGGAGCGGGTCCAGGGAAGTGCTACTAAAATGATCTGAGGGCTGGAGCACCTCTCCTATGAGGAGAGGCTGAGGGAGTTGAGGTTGTTCAGCCTGGAGAAGAGAAGGCTGCGGGGAGACCTCATTGCGGCCTTTCAGTACTTAAAGGGAGCCTGTAGGAAAGATGGGGACAATCTTTTTAGTAGGGCCAGCTGTGACAGGACAAGGGGCAATGGTTTTAAACTAAAAGAGGGTAGGTTTAGACTGGATATAAGGAAGAAATTCTTTACAATGAGGGTGGTGAAACACTGGAACGGGTTGCCCAGTGGAGGCCCCATCCCTGGAAACATTCAAGGCCAGGTTGGACGGGGCTCTGAGCAACCTGATCTAGTTAAAGATGTCCTCTAAAGGTCCCTTCCAACCCAAAACATCCTATGATTACAAGTCAAAAGTGAAGAATCATGTCCCTCGTGCAAAAATATAGGGAGAATTACTTTGGAAATATGAATACAGTTACTAGCTAAATTGGAATTTGGATAGAGTTTGTACCATGAATGGATGAGGCTCTGAGCAACCTTATCTAGTTAACAGTGTCCCTGCTCACTGTAGGGGGGTTTGGACAAGATGACATCTAGGGGTCCCTTCCAACTGAAAACATTCTATGATTCTATGATTCAGCAGCTATGATTTGGTGTGCCTCATCCAAACCATGGGTACTAAATAGCACATAGGCCAAGGAGTAATTATTTTGTGTCCTCTCTAGTGATACAGCAACTCTGGTATTTTTTTCAGACCTATTACCTTGCTATTTAATGTATGCTACATAGATTTTATGTTATTCTTGTCTCTAAATCAAAATTTATGAGGCAAAACATAATACCTTATGGAAACATAACATTGATCCTTCAGTCATCTTCAAACAAAGCTCTAATCTTCCAAAACAGTATATCTAGCTTCTCACTTCATAGCAGGTTAAGTATGTATAGCAATCACTAATTCTTCAACCACTATTCTTTTCTGTTAATCTACCCTCCTTCAACTTTCAGTTACTATGTCCAGAAGCAGGCATCTAGTTTTTGCTAGGGTTGGTTCTGACATACATGCCTTCCTCCCAAATATAAAATAGGTATAGTTATTGAATATGTTAGCTTTCTGTATGCTATTACTGACATTTTTCTATTTCTATTCAGTGCTATATTATAGTAGTATTATACTATACTAGTACTATTATGAAAACACTATTCTTAACCAGTTTCTCAAAGATCTCTCTCAGAGTTTTTTTTTTTTTAATTTCCTTTATCCATTTTCCATAATCTAGTTCTATTAAATTCAGTACTATATTTTTCCTTTTTTCTCTTGGTTTGTTATGAATTGTTTTCCATTTCTACTCTTAACCGATATATAGTTTAAAAAATGAGTGTTGTCAACTTTTTAGAGAGCAAAATGGTCTTAATGTGATTTCCAAAAGTAATTTACATTTTCCTCTTCAGTACTTTTTCTCTATATTATTTAGCTTGTAGTTCTTTTTTGTAATGAAATCATAGCTAACATGCCTTGGGCAGAATCTTTTGATTGATTAAGATGTAATCTATATTTTATAGAAATTCTATCAATATTTAACTACTGGTAAACTTCATAGCAAACTTCTCAGATTGAAGTACCCTATGATAACATAGGTGTGTGGTTTTTTTTTTTTCTAAACAATTATCGCTCCTTAGGGAGCCAATCATCATCTTTCAGCCTCAGTCAGAAAGAAACCTTTTTCATAAAATGTCACCTGACTTTGTTTTCATCCATTCACATGGAACATTACCACTGAAGCTAGTGTTCTAGTCATCTGAATCACACCATCAAGCTTCATTTATGTCAGATTTGTCAAATTATGTACTCAGAAGTAACTTCTCAGGCTTTGGATTACAGTAACATGCAGAATTCCACTGATAAATTATGGTTCCAGTTCACATAATCTCTCTGTATTTAAATTTTGAACTAAATCTTCCACTTTTGCATTTTGTTTCAGTGTCTTCTATCTCAGTAAAACACTTGGCTATTAAATAATAGCTGGTTAAAAAGAAGGCAGTAATACTGTGCCACTCCTTTTTGATACAGTTCAAATGATGTTTTGCAGTCTTCCGATGTGACAATGGGCTTCTCACTGGGCTTGCCCAGTGCTCTGAGCCCAGTACTCTCCCTTTCTCTCTGTGGCCCTGAAGCCATATGTCATTTCAAGACTGCCACTTATATTAATCTTTTTTTTTTTTTTTTTTTGCTATGCTGCCTACACAACTCAATACTAAAAGCATAAAAAGCATTGTTTCCAACTTCTCCTATCACACCAGCATCAGAAATGCTGTTAAGCAGATGTAAGTAGACGCTTAAAACCATATTTTATTCAGTCCATTGTGTCCAAAAGTACCTTTACTTGCTTTCATATTTGTTTTGAAGCCTGAAGTTTATTCTTTTCACACTGTAGCCTATACATTTTTTTTCACAGGCCAAATCAGGCTATTAGCAACATATTTTTACTGTTCTGGATTGATCCAACCAAATAGACATTTGCTTAGCAGTTGCACTCTATCCTGTAAAGTTTGAAATCAGAATGACAGTTTTCAACCAGAGCAGAAGAGAATGCAATGAACCACTTAAATCGTCCTGAGCACAGATAATCATTTGATAAACTGTTGACTGTGACAATATGTGGGCACAACGATCATTTTTTATGTACCTTGCCAAGCTATCTTCTGAACTTAATCACAAAGCCTCAAATAATGATACAGTATATCCTTGTCTTTTTATCTACCCATATATATACAGTATAATAATTATCAAAGTACTTATACAACAATTAAGCCAAATACAAATTTGCCAACCCTATTAAATTTATAAGTAGTCATTTTCCACAGGATGATAGTGGAACCTCTACTGTGGAACCTCTACTTACTTTCTCAGTGCTGAATTCTATCACCTCTTCTAGCTAAGTAGTATTATAAGGGATTTGATCATGCTCAAGGCATGGAGAATACTCCTGATGCAGTATCACCATTTAAAAATGTGAGCTGCAAATGTCTTTGGTGATAATATAGTTCTAACATTCTGTCCTCTGTAGCAACAGTGATCTGTAAAAGATCATGACCTGATCATGATCTTGACTTGAGATCATGACCTGCTGGGAAAAGTGGGGTCTAGATCTGGGAAAAGATCATGACTTGAGATCATGACCTGCTGGGAAAAGTGGGGTCTAGATCACTAAGTTACCAACTTTTACTTTTCTCTTACCAGAATTTCCCAATCAATGTCTGCTCTAAATAAAAAATGCTGCCTCTTAAATGTCTTTAATCAAGTATGGAAACAGTTTGTGGAGAAAAGAAAAGCCTCCAAAACTGTAAAGAAAGAAAACTTACTGAATGGGTATTAAGATACAGACAACATGCACATTAGAGCCCGATGTTGCAGCAACATGAATGAGAGTAGAAAATGGTTTCCAAGAGCACAGACCGCTGCTAGCCATCATTGCTAGAGAAGATACGTACATCTCATGATACCTGCAAAAAGAAACATGTATTTGCAATAACACACAATAAATTAATCCTAAAACACAGAAACAGAAATCACTGCTTTTCTTACTGCCAAGCATAGCACCAATGGCCAAAAGTTTAACAAGCGAGGCCTTGATCCAGCAAGATCCTTTCAATTTTTTGATCAGTTTAAACATGCCTGTTGTTTAACTGGTGCCATCTCTGATGACTTTCTTTTTTATGTCAGAGGCCACGACTGTGTGAACCTAATTGGATTTCTATGGCTAAAAAGGAATTTCGTGTAATGGTGGAAAAATGTTTACTTTTTCATATCGAGTCTATCAACTGCTCTCATTTGGAGAGGATAAAAGGTGAAATAGATCAAGCTCTTCCCATCAGTAAATGGCAGTTGGGTTACATGACAGGTACGGGTTGTCAGAGATGACAGGATTCCACAGTTCTTCATAATATAAAAATACGTAATTGTCCATCTTCATCAAATTAGTAGGAAATTTCTACTGTCCCATTCCTAATGGAATTGTATTTTGCCAAGATACAGGAATTTTAAAGCACCCCTGGAGAAGAAATCAGAGGAGCTTAATATAAGTATCCATGGTCAATAAAGAACCGCGCTATCTTCACTTGATCTCTCTCTCAAACAAAACCACACATAAATAACCACCAAATTCCCAATCCTTTTAGACAGCTGGATTGTAATAACTGAAATTCACATCCAATCGATGCAAATGTTATTAGGCTGTGTGTTCCTTTTTGTCTGTTCCAGCTGACTGGATTGTTTAGTTAGTGCACAGAAAAGCAATGTACTTCGGTTTGCTTTCAAGAACCATGGATTACCAAGCGACAGAGTCATTAAAACAATTCCTAAGGAGAAAAAATATAATTGACATTAACATTAATCTTGAAAAAAACCCCATCAAATTCATTTGGCCAGGGGCACTGACTACATGTATTTTTTAAAATCATTAGGACTGGTTCTTGGCTTATTTAAAAATCAGCCAGATAGTAAAGAAGACAAGAAAAGAAAATGTATGTGTGAACGATGGAATGCAGAAGATGACATGCTATCTGGCAGAGAATGAATCTGCTATGAAAGAGTAATCCTATCTGTATGAGGGCCAAATGTAAAAGGAAGGGAAAGAATGGCAATTTCAATTCTTCTGCAGAGGGGAATGAAAGTTATTTTATAGGACTGAAGGAGAAAACAATTCTGCGTATGAAGGAAGGAAATACAGGAGAGGTTTGTATCAGACTGTCTTACAGGGTTTTATCTTTATGCAAGAGCCCAGCAACATGCACAAATACAGGATCAATAAAGTTTTTTAAGATTTCAAAGCTAAAATTTTTCCACCTGTTTTGTTTATTCTATGAAGCCCTATGCAATTTCCTTATTGTCCTTACTGATGAATTTACCATAGTCCCTTACTTAAGAGCATCACCACTAGTGGCATGTTTAGTGTCAGAAAAATAAAGAGGTTATGTCAACCGTTATGGGATCCTGATGGTACAGCCATCATAAGGAAATAGAAACAACTGCTATTTACATTTAAAATGAGAGACATGGACAATAACTAAAAATATTTTTTTAAATGGTACCTTTCTCTTCCAGTAACTTAGTAGCCAAGATCATACTGGGGATAATCCAAGGTTTGAAGACAATTTTCTGTTGAATAAAAAGATAAGAATGAAATATTGCATACGGCCAGATAGTAAAAATGTCTGTGGAAACAAATTATCCACCAATAATCCAATTACTTGTTGCTTGCAGAACTTCAATCTGTTAATTATCTCCATTCATTCTGAGTCACTTCTCCATTACTGAGATTCATTAAAGGTCCATTCAGGTCTTTGAAACTATTTAACATCTTTTGTGTCCAAAAAAGTACAGCATCATCAAGTTTTCAGACCTCAAAGGTAGGGTAATGTCCTTGTCCTTTTATGTATTTTGTACTGTAGTCAAATAAGTTTGAACACAATAACTGCTCCACCATGTTTTTACTGGTTTATCACTATTTAAAAGATTATATATTATGATTTCCAATATCAGCTGGAGATTATCAGCAATTTGATGACTGTCCACCTAAATACCTGAAAAAAAAAAAAAAATCAAAGTTAGTATCCACTTATGAGTAGAGCTTTTTGCTTTTATTATATTGGCCCCTCATAATGGTTCAGCACATATTGAGAACAGTTTTCACATTAAATATTTTTTGAGAATGTGTACGCACATAACTATGTAAGGATTTAGATTTGAGTGGAGGTATTCTAACAGACAGTCAGTATGAAAACTGGACTTCTAAGACTACAATCACCATTAGTACTTGAACACAAAAATCTAGCCATCCTCATGTCCAGAGGAACAGTCTGATCTTTAATACAACACAACAATTAAGAGCAACAATTAGGCATAAAAGAAATAAAAAATTCATTCCTCCAAAATAGAAAACTGATCAGTTTTGTAGGAAATAGTAAAGTTTGGGAGATGCCTAGGCTGTCCTGTCAAAGGTACTGAGAATCCTCAACTGAGAGTAGTAGAAGATGTTATCTCTACTTGGGATTCACAAAAGCTGAAGCAAAATTAGTCCTTCTGGCTTTGATTAGAGGAGCAGAAACAAATGCCCTTAATTTCTTTACCACAGTAATCAGGAATGCAGAAAATCAGGGTGTTTATATAGCAATATATATTTAGCATATATGTGTATATCATATATGCATTTTATTGTCAAAGTATGTATTAATCCTTTTTCTGTGTTTCTGAAGCATATGCAGATAAATGTATCCTTCAAGGTGGCTCTAGTTACTAATACTCTGAATGGTGTGTGGAAACTTGTCACCAGTGAATGCATATTAACTCAAATGGTTCACCTTAAACAGGCAAGCACTGAAAAGAACCTCTCATCACCCAATTGTTGGCATGGTTTTCTGAGAAGTGTAATGTTATAATCAAATTTCTCTCAGTACAGAAAGGTCTGAAATTCATTTTTTCATAATCCACATGACTATTCTAATCACTTGGATATTGCATGAAAAGTTGGGCATCGGCTCTTTCATTTTCATCTACACGTTCTGAGGACACTCTTCTTTTGAGAAGGTAGACTCAGTAAAATCCCTGTAATAACTTAGCTCCTCACTGAAGCCAAAAAAACTTCTGCCACATAGACATGGGGAAATGTTATTCACAAAGTAGTCTGCAATCATGAAAATATCTCTGTACATTTTGATAATTGACAGTTTCATATACTCTATCACTTATACACCTGGAATTGCGTAGACAATATAACCTACTCCGCAGTTAGATACTAAAAACAATAGTAACACTAATATTTTCTAACAAAGTAACTTAGAAAACAATGGTGTAGGCAAAACAGACTTCTTCAGTACTGAATACTGAAGTATTGGGGGTTGGACTAGATGACTTCTCTAGGAGTCCCTTCCAACCCAAACCATTCTATGATTCTATGAATAATTCTGCTACATCCAAGCCTTTAAAAGCCCTGACCCTGATACTCCAGACATGCGTGGATTTTTTTACGTAACTTACTTCACCTACTCTAGGCTGTATTTGAAATAAAGCAAGCTGAATGGCCATGCTCTGTATCTTACTAAAACATATCTCAGTGTGTTACAGGTTAAATGAAGACAAAATGACTTAGGACAAGTTTTACTTTCAGGACATGGCAGAAATGCGGAATTTCTCTTTTTTGCCTGCTTTATCTTAACTGACCCTGGCTAAGTGGCTCCACAATGCCCTCCTTTCAAGGAATTTGTGAATTTGTAAGGCCTTTTTTACAGTCCTCATTTTAATAGATTGCTAGATTGTTTTAATAGGTTAATAGATGTGGAAAGTCACTGAAATATTTCAGTGTGAATTTTGACTTTATTAACAAAAAGACATTTAGAAGGTTTCCAGCTATGCATTCATTGCTACGCTGCCTGACTTTTCCAAGATCACTATTAGAGGTTTTAGAATTGGTACCTTAGATTCATCAAATATTCATTCTACTAGAGGAATATTATTTCCCCCTGATTTTCACATGAATTTAACTATTGAGAAAATTATTTGTTTGACTGGAGATTATAGCCTTTTTTCTAACAGACAAGAAGAGTGATAACAGCAGTTGAAAAACTCCATTCTTAATATTCCTTGTCGGTATTACTGTAGCCTATACAGGACAACATTTGTGACTTCCCCCCACTTCCAGGAGAATAACCAGATTTGCACAGATATCATGGAAACAGAATTTGGCCACCAAATCTTTATGACCAATGAGTGTGGAAGACAAAATATTCAGTATGACTAGCAGACCACAGATTGAAGAAGACATTTGATCCACAACCTTTGGAATATATTGAAAAATCCTGTACATCTTCAGAGAATTAATCTCCCTTAGTGCGCAAAGCTACTGATAACCTCTGACACTGATCTCCACTAGAACACGAGAAAACATCCAACCAAATATGGACTCAGTCTTTCCTGAAACAATGTCACATTAAATGCTGGAGAGTTATAAAAATAATTGAACTACCCTAGAGATACATTCACACTGCATTGACAGCCACAAAGATGCCTTTCTAGGACTCTCTTGTTACAGTAAATCAGGAGGTACAGCTTACATTTTTCACTCACACTATGGTACGACAGAGATGATAATGGATCCTATTCCAGTGTTTATGAAAAACCTGTAACATGCCAAGGGTATCTCACAGCTTTGGTTGCATAACAGGCAGCTATGAGCTGTTAGTGTGAGCTATACACAATATCCTCTTGTAGTTAGATGGCTTACCTTAAAAATTAAATTCTTCATGTGTAAGAAATACTCCCTTAATATTGAGGAACTGCTAATACTAAGATGGAAAAATGTTTAGTGGGGCAAATATATTGATATGAGAAAAATCTTCTACACTTAGCTCCTTGAAAAATATGTAATTTCTGATAGCTGATGAAATCTATTTCAGGATATATTGGTCAGCCTTCTTGGAAGCCTATAATTGGTGAGCCATTAGTTGGGTCGTCATTTTCATATGTAAAATCTGATGCTAAATAATTTGTATATTTCTTACATTTACTTTTTTTCTAAGTCATGCTAGGGAACACAAATGAAATACAGCAGTGTATGTGAAATAAAAGGCTCACTAAAATTTCAGATCATTATTTTCAGTGCCAAGAGGCAAAAACGCAGAGGGTGTCATTTCCAAATGGACATGTGTGTATCTATTTAGGAAGAAGGACATGAATTCACAGGGTGGCAGTGTCAGCAAATAAAACATAGGAAGAAAACCTTATTTATGCTCTTCCACTTCCACCACAGTCCCAAATTCTGTGAACCATGCACTTCAATGTACACAGTTAATAGCTGCAAAACGGAGATCTGATGTCAAAGTCACTGCAGGTTAAAGGTTGGTAATTAGCTCTGAGGTGAGTGTAAAAAAAAAAAAGAGGGCAATGCAAGGTTTGTAAGAAGAGTTATTGTTGGTAAAGGGCCAATGTGAATTTTTTTAAGCTCTATAACCTCAAACAATGTCAGTCTGAACTTCCTTCATTTGTGTTGTTGTCTTTGATAAATCCAGTGAGGAAGCCTGACAGCCTCATACCAAGTTACTGGACTGAAGCTGTTCACTAAAGACAGCACAAATGAAAAAAAAAAGCTAAGTAAAAAATTCAAATATCAAATGATGAGTTCCTCAACTTTATGTTAAAAAAATATTTCTGGGAATCAATCAAGGCAACTAATCTTTTCCATATACTGGACTGAGAGTGGAGGCATATTTCTACCCTTCGACTCCAAAAAATCCCTGGGATAGAGTAGGCCTGAGTCCCACTTTACTGAGAGTCTAGTCCAAAGTATCGCAAATGAATTGAATCTTTACTAAATACTGGGTTAGCTTTGAATTTGATTGTGTGGTAATTCACTCATTCAAATTCACTCATTTTGCAGCCAGTATAATTCTTTTGTAAAAAAGGCATAAAACCTGTAAATATAACAGGGGAAAAGGAATAGCATACTTTGAGGTTTTAATTAATATTAGTCTAATCTTGGATACTAGCAGATATCTATTCATTTTAGATTTATAAAAGGCACACACTGGACACAGCGACATAATTCACTTAGCTGAAAAACAAACTTGGCATAAAGACCACTCCAAGCCTTGTTCTCTCACTATGTTACCTCTTGTACAGGAAGAAGATGGAAATGATATATAATACTTACACCATGTATTGTAACACACTTGGGCTTCCTTGGACCAACTAGAAAATTCCAGTGTTAGTGACTCTAAAGCAGGATACTTATCAGTTTCCACATACTTTCTCGGGATTAAGTCATACATTTATTCTGTCGCTATGTAGGAAAGCAGCAAATAAATTATGCTTCAGAGAAATTGGGCTGGTATAAACCAAACATGTGCTAGAGCCAGAACATACCTTGTTTCCACTTGCAATTCAAGACTACAAGCCTTCAAACTTTGCAGTCCATGGAATATCTTTTTGCATTATCTGTACCTCTGCATTAGCTGTCTCTAGAGATGCTTATAAATGTGATATATGAGCTCATAAGGTGGCTGCCTCAGATCCTGTGCAGTTGAGGATCAGTGGAAATGTTGCATAAAGCAGGCATAGAAAGAATTTGGCAGTCACCCGCATGTGAATAATTTTTAAAATGAGGGTCAGAAGTGTAAAGTAGAACAAAGTTATTCGATCATATTCTCAACTTAGTGAGTTCTCTGTCCCTGTAACCTTCAGCCCTCAGATTGCTGAACTGCATGAAAGGCAGTACTTCTATAAGGCAAAACAAAATATTTTAAAACAAATAGAATACATGCAGGTTATTTCAGCGTAACTAAATTTAACACAACAGGGCATGCTGGCAAACACAGAGGACCAGCTGTCAGCACTCAGAGCTGACATGGTTACTCTTTGTTCAGTTAATTATCTAGGTTGGTTCATTGCTATATTCCAGTCTAATTATCATAGAAGTTACATGATGACTTCTTTCACTGATCATTTGGCTCTATGGATCAAATCTTACTTTCAAAAGCAAAATTCTCATTTGTATAACTTTGGAGCTTTAGGTTACAGAGATGAGCACTGGAACCAATCTCATTTTCATTCATAATTTTAATGGCAGAAGTTTTTTTATTTTACTCTTAAGACTATCACTTAGTTTCAGGTACACAACATTATATGTGGTAGAAGTACAAATTAAACCTTGGACTGCCTCCTAGAGCTCTGAAATACTTAGATTCTGGGAAGAGGGAGATTTTGTAATTTCTTTTTTGAGGCTCTATGTAGCTCTACACACAGCAGTCACAAAAGGGAAAGCCTCAAAACACTTGTCTAAGAGTTTGTTCACAACTGGCATCATATGTAACAGGCTCTTGAATTTGATAGGGATTGGAAAGCTCTGACTCAATAGGCTGAAATCTGGTTTTGTGTTATCAATAGGAAACCCAGCCCATACAGCCCATTCTTCTGTTGCTACTGAGAAGCAACAGAAATTTCATGAGAGACTCTACTAATGAAGCAAGATAATAGCAAGTGCTGGTTCTGAATAAAAAACAAGTTCTCACAAAAGCCAATTGTATCCATATATTTCATATGGAGAGTCCTGTCATACATGTTGATCACATGGAACCATTAAACTGAAAGACACAGATTTTTCTTAGATTCTTTGGGCTTTAAGTAATTACTTTGCAGCTTCAGATATCTGCCAGCTTGTATGGATTTCAAAACAGTACCAATTATGTTATTTAGTCTGGGAAGTAAAATAAACGGGAATATACTGTGTCACCACTTTAAAGGAAAGTACTTACAGGGCATTTTCTAAAAACTATGAAAATCTGAATGTTCAACAGAAAGGTTACTGCTTGCATCTGGTTTTGCATACACAAAGAAATGTTACTGAGGCATCATGGAAGCATGTGTTTGTTCTTAATAATCTAAGAAAAAGCTTTACTCTCTACACTTGTACTGAACTCTCAAATGTGGCACTGCACCACACATCAAGTTTTTATCTCTTCTAGCCATAATATAGAAGTCCATTTATAGCACAGAATAATGGACATATTTTATTTCCAATTAAGATTACTCATCTGTTCACACCCACAAAGATTTCTACTGTGCTTTTAATTTATCATTGCTTACTTTAATGTACCCAGTTTAATCACAGTAGCACCAGGAATCAGATCATTATAACCAAAGCTGTACTGAACTAATTTCATCTTCTTGGGGGGGAAAAAAAAAAAAAAAAAGAGAGTGAGAGAACATTTTAGATTGAAAGTACTCAGGCCTTTCTTTTTACAACATTACTTACCATCTCCCATTTTCTTTCAGAACTGCTTAAAACAATGAGGCTGACACCAGTTTGACTACCCTGACTCCAAAAAAATGTCAACTCTCCATCCAGAACTGTACAACATTGAGATCGATATTACAGAGAGAAGGAGTTGATTTGATGTAGCACTAATCAACAACAAAAAAAAGAATGTAAAGGCAGTGCCCTTTTAAATCTCAGCTTGGGACTAAAGTTTGTTAAAATTCCTTAGAATGGTCATATTTTATTTTACACTTTTGCACATTTCAAAAGCACTGTAGAAATTTTCCAATGTCTGTGTATTTCTGTGCAAGAGAGACCCAGATCCAAGAAATACAGAAGATCAGGACTGAGGTGTTCTGACAAAGCTGCCTCAGGAGTATAGGAAAGTTATTTTAGAAACTGCTCCAAGCCAAGATCAAAATGTGATGCTGAAATAGTAGAGAACTACGGATAAGAATTACTACTTCTTGTGATATACAGGAGAGGTGGAGGAGTGTGAGTCCTGACATTGCAAATACACAAAGGGTTAGGACTGCAGTGAATCACAGTAACAGCTGAAGGATCCTCTCTCACAATCTTCTGCTACAAAGGCATTTCCAGGACTGAAATGTCACGGTTGAAATATACCATTTTAGAAGTAAACGCTATTTAGGTTTAAAACTTTACTGCTTGTTCAATTAACTCCAAATCTTTCACTCAAGGAAACAGAGGGCACAGGCTTGTTTTCTTGGTAAGAGTTATTTTGCACCATATAGTAGAGATTAATTCATACTGGCTGCAAATGCTAGAGGCATTAAGCTCTACAATGCAGCAATGCAGGTCATCAATGAAAGTTTTTAAGCTAGTAAATATATTTATTTTTGTCACTGGAAAAAAACACCATCACTGTTACATAGAGTTAGTTGAACTTACTTTATTTTCTCATTGTGTACATCTAAACTCAAGTTGGCATCAATGCTGTAGTCACTTGACAAGCTTCCTTATGAAGCAATTAGTCAGCAAGAACTTCAATCAAGTAGAGAAGCAATAAATCCCAAAGGTCATTTTCCAAAGTGAATGTTTAGGATGTGAATACCTGCTGGTCTATGAGTTTCTGTTTATTGGCATGAAAAGGATCTTAACTGTCTAGAGTGTTTCAGGGAAGTCCCAGGCAAGGAGCACAGAGCAGGAAAATGCTACTGTACTGACACTTGACTCCATCTGTAGCCCCTTCAAACTGCAGCCAGCATAAACAAATACAACCTTCAGGATCTGAGACTAACCAGAGTAAAAATAACCACTGAAGAATAGAAAGGTCATTGTAAACCGGTATGGGATGATATCTAGACGTCCAGCAGTAATGAAACTGTTAAATCCTAACACCAGTACCAGCTTTACATATAAGGACTTCTGTTGAAGAAGACATAGCAAAGAGATAAAGAAGGTGAAGGACCAATGTGTGTCAACAATGTACGTCTCAAAGGCACAGAAATAAAATTTCAGGCAGTGTTTCAAGCCAACAACAAAATCCAGTGTTAGAAGAGGAGTCGAATACAATAAAAGCTAAGGTATGCCACATGATGTAGAAATGTCTAGCCTTAAATACTTTCAGAAGCCAGAGATAAAGCAACGTGCACAACACTGCAGCTCATGTCAGGAAATAAGATACAAGTGCACATAAGCAATTTTCATTAGAAGGAACCGTGCTGTCTTAAAGGCTTTGTGGCACTAGTTGCCTGCTATACATCAGCTTGGTGCTGTACTGGCAATGAAGCTTTTGCTATCAAGCCCAGTCAGGCTTCATTATTTATGGTAATGAGTGACTTAGCTCTTTCACTCGTCTCTTCTTCATTTCAAATGCTACTGTATAGGAACTGATATGCTTCTTTCTGTAAAACAACTGTAATTTTCAGCCCAGCTTGAAATATTTTTTCTTGTTCACCTGAAATAGAAGAAATGAATCTTAATTTTTTTCTTTCAGGTGCTCTACAAATAGAAATCTATTTACAGGTAAAATGTGTTGTAGGAATTGTGACACACAAATCTATCACCCTTATAAATAGTTATCACTAGTGACATACAAAATATCCGTATCAGTCCTCAGATTATTTGTGCATAGATTTTGGAAGATTCCAGGGAACCCTGCACCAGATATGCAAGTGAATGCACTTTCAGATATTTTGTAAAAATATGCCCATCTTTTTAGTAAATGCACATTAGGAGAGATATTTTAGCCTCCTTTCCTACAAGGAAGGTAGAGCCATTATGGCCTTTTGTATCTTACATACATTGCAAGGGTTGAATACTATCTTCCTGCACTCCAAGACCACCATTACTCTTACAAAGGAGTTGAAACTTGAAGCCTTCAGAGATACTGTGGAAAGGGAAATCCTATCCAGATACCACAGGAAAGACCCATTCTAGAGAAAAAATAAATGGGATAGGGAAACAAATTATGGTTCATAAAGAGATACCCAAGTTTGTAGAAATCAAAGGACTTTGGAAGGAAGAAAAAGAGCTAGAAAATAACAAGAATGTTACTTGCATGAATTTGAATAATTAAATTCAAGACAATTCAGCATTCTACACTAAATTGATCCTCCTAAACTAATTCTGCTTGAGGTTGGAGCACACTGAAGGGAATTATGAGAATTGGGGGGGTCAGTTCAATGCTGACTTAGTGCTATGAATGAAAAGAACTTGATTCTGCAGAATTGTCAATCTGACCTTTTCACACAACATTAAATTAATTAAATAACAAGACCAAAGCATTTCTCTGCTTGAATTACTCCATTTTTCCCTGAAAGTGATAGAATATAATTATGCTCACATATGTAAGAGGCTCCTGTAAAAAGCAAAATCTATTAATCAGTTAATCAGGCCACACTTCAATAGAACCTCTAATGCTGTGCATCCAGGGGTGCTTCACCAAAAGGCAAATTAGAAACTCAATTAATTATGAATTATTTTAATAAATTACTTATAAACCTGGATTTAAAGAAGCTATACATTTGCCAACATAGCAAATTAACATGGATATGGGAACCCCAAAGCTAGGATGAACAGCAGATGGAAACATCACAGATAGATGAGACTGAAGATTGGTTTAATCTGAATCTAGACAAAATTTGAAAGCTACTGAATTTTGAAGATCCTAACAGAAATCTAACCATGCAGTTCAAAGAGGAGGAAGTATAACAAACTTCCCAGTGGTTACCAGCATGCTAGATACTTTCTAAGAGCCAAAACTTACAATAAGACAAACAAAAATGGGGTTTAATGGGTCTGAAAAAGAAATGCTTACTATAGGATTGAAGCTAAGTAGGTCACTTCATATGTGCTGTGATATGAACACAGACTGAAGTCAGGTACAGAAGTGAATGTCAAAAAAACCCTGCATTTCTTCATTCCAGGTGCCTACTGTGGCATATTGGCATACTCAAAATGTGAAGCTGCTGCAGTACTACATTACTGTGCAGGACCAATGCAGAGATTTTAATGCCTACAGAATTAACAATTTGGTTTTATGTAAGCATACTCTATTATCTTTACTGTCATATAAAAAATAGTTGTTAGGCTTTCTAAAGCTTAAATATTTATAGCTTACTAGGAGCTTTATTCAGCTTATATGAAAGGAAAAAGAAAACTAGTAAACTGCAGTCTCCTTAACTCCCTGAACTACTCAGAGATCCGTAGAGTCAAGGCAATAAAATGTCATACAATATCATTGCTCATAGGAGAAAGGAAAGAATTTTACTGTGCGTGGTACTTAGCATCATCAACTTACTTTCTTTTGGTTATGTTGGCTCACCCAACAGCAGTTTCACTCCTGCCAGCCCTGCTTCTACCCCTCAATGGCTCCTCACCCTTTTCAAAGAGAGTGAGCAATTACAAATGGCTCTGACATCTTCCCATTGCTCTACTTCATCTGGTAAAAAAGTGAAAACCTCCTGAGGCATGTGACCAGACTTTCAGAAAACAGAAAAGGATGACTCAGATGTAACACCATCTTTGTTGAAAAAGCATGTAGAAGGAACGGAGGTGAATGGAAGCTGGGACAACTTAATATTTAGCTGGATGTCCAGGCATAGAGTCCTCTGTGAATACTTCTTATCTGAAAGGTTTTAAGTGGAAAATTCTTACAACAGTTAATATGAAATTATCAATCCGCCATCTTCTCTGTAGACTCAAGCAAAAAATTGCCCCACAAGTGTTCCATTGTTTCTGGAGAATATTTTCCCCAAATGGATTTTGGATTTTTCTGGCTATGTAGTTTTATAGCATGGTATACTACTGTGCTCAACAGAAAGATTTCAAATAATTATTAAAGTAGTTTTCTTATTGTAGTAAGTCAGTCTGCTACCCCTGGGTTACATGTGAAACAGATTTACCCTTTCTACTTGTATTCATCTGATAAATTTTGATTTTTATTGAGTACCTTACCAAAGGTATTTAAACTCCACTTTCCTCATTCTTTAGATTTTTGTCACCAAAACTGCTCTTGGAATACAAAGTGGAAAAATTGAGTGACTTATGTCCAAAAATCAGAAATGAGTAGCAGGCTTTGTTGAAACAAACAGCAGTTGTAGAACTCATGGTATATTGCTGCCAGCCTGTGAGAGAATTGTTGCATGGCTGGACCAGTTCAAGGACTCAAGGATAGGAGGAGAAAAGGCAAAATGCTATAGAGTGTAGAAAGAAAACAGATTTGGGGAAATCAGAAAGCAAGTTACATTTGGAATTTATCTTACCCAGCTAGAAGAACCTAAGAAGTCCTGAGGATTTCCATAGCCTCATTTACAGGGCCATTAAAGGTTCAGTTTACCCCAGGCAATGCTTTTTCAACTGGAAATTGGGAAAAGGCACTGATGCTTTAAATTTATCACATTGCTTTGCACTCATCAAAGGAGGTTTTAGATCTCCTGAGTTCTTTGCATGATATAAATGCCACGATTTTCACAGACTATTTTTCAGACACATACACGTATTTCTGGCTCGTACCTGAGGATATGAAAGATAGGAGGATGCATGATACAAAATGTAAACTCAAAGCTGGGTTTTGTGTAAATGTGTCTAGCCCCAAAATCTGTAGTAAAGTAGTCACCCACCACTCTATGCATTCAAAGCTGGACTGATCTTAAATGACTGTCTTCAGCTGTTGTCTAGAAACATCCACAATCCTTCAGCTTTTAAATTCCCATCACTGAGGTCACCAGACACTGAGACCTGTATCCATGCTAGAATGGTCAACAGAGCCGTGACACTGGAACACGATCATTTGGCAAAATGTTTTCTGAGAATGTTTTCTCATGCAGTTTTTAACCCAGCTAGCACTCTCCCAAACAGCAAGTGGTTGTCAAGCTCTTTTGGTCCCTCCTACTGAAGCTGTTCCAAGGATGAATGGGGTAATTAAAATTTCACTGTCCAACTGAGACTCAGCAAGTGAGAACTGATGAATGTGTGGGCCTACACCTGAAGAACAGGGAACTCTCATGGGAGTGTGAAGCTCTGAACTTCTCTCTTTGATCAATATTTATTATAAAATAGTTTGACAGCTATTTGAGAAAGGGCTGGAATTTTTCTGCTGTTGGGACCAATACACTAACTAACACAACAACAACAGGGAAAATAGCAATACCAAAACACAGATTCACAAGTGTCATGTCTATACTGTGGATCTTGGAAGCATAAAAACACTAATATCACTTCCCTATTGTGAACAGCTAACAGATTTTTTCATATTGCCTATGTCTCTGTTGAAAGGTGCCTACCCTCAGCTGTCTAGTGCCCTGCAGCTTGTCTCTTTCAGACAGTAATCTGAAGGTATTATCTTTATGCAACAGTAAAGACATCTTTCTCCTGTAGCAAATAGTAATAATTCTGCAACATTACTATTTTCACTAGAACAGAAAATATAACAGGTAAATTAAAAATTACAAATTTTCATGTTTTCATCCATTAAATAGCTGAAATTACTTTGGGGCAGTTTACAGTATAATTATTCTCTATTGACCCAAATCCATAAACTCATGTCACAAAAGCGATCACAGAGTGAAAATTATGTAAAAAATGAAGTGATTCTGATTGTTTGTTTCTGCTATGGTTTACATTTTTATCTCATTCTATAATTGTTAATACTATAAATACATTTTCTTCACACCTATAATGATAGATTTTTTAAAAGCCATTGGAGAATTAAGAGGTGTTAAAAATGTTCAGAAATGAAACACAGTGGTGATAATACTTCTAGATAGAAGAACAAACAAGCAGCTTGGACCTGCAATGTATTTCTACTAAATCTGGTAATTTGAAGTGTCCCTTTGTCACCCTTTGAAATCAGTAAGCATTCACGAAGTTAGCACAATGAAAGAATTCTTAAGTGGTCTAAGATCACACTTAATTTGCTTTTTACTTTACTATAGGATTAAAGGGAATAATTTCACATAAGCATATTTATCTGAGCAAACTGGAAAGTAGTTCTTTCCACCGTTAACCTTGACTATAGTAAAGTTTGAAAAATGGTCACATGTCTTTATCTCCGCAGAAAATGGGGAATTAGAGTTGTAGAAATGTCTTGAAGTCTTCAAATAAGACTGCAGAAAATATGCAGAAAAGTGAACATTTCAAAATTTTAAAAAAAGTTTTTTTCTTATTTCAATACTGTAGGATTAAGTGGTGGTACTCATTGCCAATGGGAAACTCTGAATATAAGAAAGAATATAAGAAAGGTTGAAGGTTTTTAAGGAAGTCAAAATTATCCTGAATTATAAGAATCAACTCTTAAAAATTCGGAAGGAATATTAGACTTCAGGATAATCTCTGATTTAGCAAATCTCCAACTACTAAAACCAAAGACAAGAATGGGTGTGGATGTTTTACAGCTTTATCTAAAACATTAGGTATTGGACGTTACTAGATTTTTTTTTTTTATTTTACACATGCACACACTCACACAAATAGACCTTGGGTCTGGTTCAGTGCAGGGAATAAATAAATAGTCTTTGTTTCTTTTTACCTGAAATGAAAATATTTTTTTACATTCACTTTAAATAGTAGTGGAAGAGAATTTGACACTATATACAAGCAAAATAAGAATAGAATGACTAGGACTATTCTGTAAAATATATTTTTTTATTTTCTGTAGTTCTATATTTCCTATACTTTGAGACACATATGCTTGTTGCAAACATGAAAATTGAAATAAGCTATATTTAAAATAATAGGCAGTTAACATAGCTTTTGGAAGGGAAAAAGATATAAAAGAATAGTGGTACCACATTACTGAAGCAAAAGAGATGGATTCAGGCTTGATTCTTCTTAATTTCTTTCTAATTCAGTGCAATCTACTTGGATTCTTTTCAAAGTTGTGACTAAAGATGTGTCTTGTTACAGACTTGCTTACAAATTAGCATCTATGCTGTCTCCTGATAAGAAGTACACTTTGTTATTAAACTTGTGGCTTAACTGTCTGTAATAAGCAATGATTATTGATAGGTTGATTTCAAAATGATTAGGCATCCAGAAACACCTGAATTTCAGAGTTCTGAAATGTCTGTCTAGCTCTTCTATAACTTCTGAAACTGGAAACTGAAAAATACTATTTGCTTTAGAAAACTGTCTGCCCTGAATAGTAAATTCAACATCAGGACTCCATTGTAAAGCACAAAGATTTCTAATTTAAATTCATTACATTAAAAAAGTTGTTTAACATCAAGGAATAATAAATTCATAACTCTTAACTTATGTAAAATATAAAAATTATTATTTATAGATACAGAAGCACATGTGGAAAATTGGAAACAAATCTTTAGACATTTTTCTTAGATGCCTAGTACTTCCTGTGACTTTTCAAAGCAGAACTTGAGAATAGAAGGGTGCTGCTAAAATAAATTGATTTTGGTGGGTTTTTTTAAACATCGTGAAAGCTTGGGAGAAAAGTTGATAAGGAAAACAAGGGGATCATATAGCCTTTTCACACCCTATGATTTTTTTTCTTTTTTTCAATGTGTAGATGTTTCCTCCATAGTTCTAGAGTTGCTGATGTTGCCATGAGGAACTAGAAAAAACTACAAGAAGCAGGCATTGGACAGACTGAGCCACTCCTGGGTGGCCAGCTGAGCTCCTATCTGTGAATGAAGTATGAGGTTTCTTGGTAAAATATATGATCTAACTATTTTACGAAGAGTAGCTTCAAAAACACATTTTCCTCCAAATTTCTAGCCTGTTGTCACAATTATTTTAATATTAAAACCAGATGATATTAGGCCTCTTGAAACCATTAATTTTACTCTCCCACTTTTTTTTTTTCCAAATCAAGTATAATTAATATTTTTAAAGGAAAATAGTGTTAAACTCTTGACTGGTATTAAGGTATTGAAGATATCAAATAATTCATTAATGGTATGACATTCTTTATTGCTTTATTTCTGGAAATATTAAAGTAACTTTTTTTCTTTTTCTACTCGAGTTATATTTCCCTCTTCTTTCCTCAGGTTAGTGGTCTAAACTGTTGCATATCAGCTTACAGATCAATTTAACTCACATCCCTGAATGTGAGAGTGTCTTGGAATTTATATTCACACTGGTATCTAACAGTGGCAAGCAGCAGCTTTCACTTCAGATTTCCCTCTATGAATAATATTAGGCATCAGCTAATGTGTCCCACCGTTAAGCATATTTGCAATGAGTTAGAAACATGCACACATATGCACATATATGCTGAGACAGGGGAAAACATCGCCTAGAGAGCTTTAGGAGGTTAAAGGAACAAAATGCAGTTTTCTCCCTTTACAAAGTTGTAAACATCAGATAACTTCCACTGGGCAAGACGACCCTCAGAAAGTGCCTTTAAAATGACATATAGAATAGTACTGTGTAGCGGACACCAAAGGGGACAGAAATAATGAATAAACAAACATCTCCAAAAGTCACTTGAAATAATTAAATTCTAAGTGTAGGTAATATACGACAGAATCACACTACTTGCAATACCAAATTAATAGATAGCGATGAATAGAAAATCATGCTTGAAGCCATCTATTGTGCATTATCTCACTCATTACTCTAGAAAATAATCAGGAAAAAAAATGTTTAGTCCCCAGAGTGGCAGCAAAATAAAAGGCATTTTGATGTTCTTACTTATAAAGCACTACTTACAAGCAAAGCTTGTAAAAAGATTCGTAAAACAGTCAGTAGGCACTTCCTCAGTAGGTACTTCCTCACTCAGAAACAACAGATAGCCTAAAGTGTAATGCTGCTGCATCGTTGCTATCATTTGCTTCATGTGCTTCAAGAATTTTATTTCCTTTCATTCAACTGTGGAAATTGTTTATCTTGCTTGTCACAGAAATTCCGTGAGTTCGGTGTTTGGCCTTAGAAAGTTCTGGGAACTACAAGGATTAATACAAATGGAAATTATGAGTATACTCTAGTAGTCATACCTGAAATACAGAAACAGTTTTTTTAGTTCTGCCTTACCCATGGTACCTTCAAACCAGGTACCTTTCTCTCCAGGAAAAAATTAATACTTGCAATGAATAGTGCCTATAATCCTGTGCAAAGAATAATTCTTTTTTATTCCACCCCCACTTTATGTGTATGGAAAAATAAATTCCTTCAGAAGGGCATAACTAGTATAAAAATCAATGAACTAAAAGCTGGAATTGTTTTTGCAGTTTATCACTGAATGTGTGAACACAGGTTCACAGTCTGTTTTTTTATTTTGCAGATATAAAGTCCTTGACAAACAACAACAAATTTTTTGAGATTGCTCAACTCTTTTAAGAAATTTATCAGTTTTTAAGGCTAAACTAACTTCAGTATTCACTATATGTCAAAGGCAGTTATTTGATTTTTTTTTTTTTTTTAAATTACTAAAACCCCACAACTTTCTAATGGGAAATAATTCAATCATTGTACAAGGCTCCATTACCATTTCAGGGCAAATCATATCTAATCCCTTGGCAAACTGATATTTTTTCAATTTTTAGTTAACTGAAATTGTCATTCTGATGTGTGTTCTGCCCCACTAGAAGCAAAATACTGACATTTTCAAAAGTCATCTTAATAGAATGGTAAAAATGAAAGGAGGAAGAAACAGGTAATGGAATGGTAAAAAAAGTGAGGTAAAGGTGAGGAAGGATCTCTCTAACCAAGACTATTACATAGCTTGTTTTTCAGAAACTTGATCTTATGGTGCAGATTTACCAGAAGGAAAAAAAAAAAAAAAAAAGTGCTTTTGACTAGCAATGATAATGAAAATTTATGAAAACTAGAACTTTTTGAAATCAGTAGTAAACAATCAGTTGAGCTGAACTCCAGTCTAGATCTGAGTAAACTTATACTAGTAAAATCGTGATTACTTAATGCCATCTAATTCAATGAACTTTTACAAAATTAACTTTTCACTGATCTAAGATGTACTGAAATTGAGTAAGTGACTCTGAAACACTTTTGCTCTTGATTACCCTGGTGCAAATCAAGATCAACTTTAGAGAAGTCAGCATCAAATTTATGAAGTTGTTATTAAGAGCAGAATCCTTTATATTTGCTGCCATCATTCCCTATTGAATATTTTGATGTCATTTACATGCAGAGCTGATATACTAGGAAGAAGATATTAATCACCCTCTTTATATTATTACATACTTAATTACCTTTTCTGAGAGTTCCAGATGAGTATTATGGACAATACATGGTTGAATTAAAATTCTTTATAATGAGATAGAAATGTTTAAGCTCCTAAAATGCTTGATGTCATCTATCATTTATTTTCAAAATGCATGTTGCATTTAAGTTCAATCATATTATTTTCCAGTTTATACATAGCTTTCAAACCCTTCATCAATTCTGAATAAATCTTTTACTGCTCTGTGAGGCTGCAAGCAATCTGGTACAAAAGTTGATGGAAAAAACATATTCACAAGGCAAGTTCTGCAAAGTTCTGTGTAGCTCAAAGACTGTCCTTATCCTCTAAAGTATGAAGGTGGAAGACTGAGGGTCTGTGTGGCCTCATTTAAATGGGGCTCCTCCTTTGAGAGGTGACTTTCTTGTAGCATCTCATTCATAAATAATTTAAGCTCTATCTTTAAATCAGCTATATTGTTTTCTCTGCTTGCCCTTTCGAAATGTGATAAAGCCTCATTCCAACCTCCTTATGGGCTAAATTCACTCCTAGCCATTTTACCTCTGTTTATTCTAGTACTGAAATTGTCCTTAAGCTTAAACAGCTGTCTTCATCTCTGATGTTTATCTTCTGAGACATTCATAGTGAGCATTCATCTCCCCTCTCAGCCTTAGTTTTATTAGATTAAACATCATGCTTTTCTAGTCCATAAAACAGGTTCTCTGTTCTCTTGATCATTTTATTCGCTCTTGTCTTTACCTGCTCTTCTTCGAATTTAGCAGTCATGGACACTTGCTCTGGAGGCATTCTTGTTAGTGATTTGTACAGTGGTATCGACGCTTCTCTGCTGGTTCTGAAACTACTTTGCCTGCTACAGTCTGAAATCGTATGTGATTTTTCAATAGCCGCTTCACCTTGAGAGGCTACGGTCTTTTCTAACTGCATTCCCCCATGTTGAAATCCACTTTGTGGAACAATCTAATCTGACTATGATTAAAAAGTAATAGGTCTGAGGCTGTATTAGCTTGTGTTTAAACAGCTTACATAATATATGAAACCTTTAAGCAGCTTCTTTTCAGTAGAACAATAACATACCTAAATCAAGTTGTTAATTAGCACTGTCTGAGAAAAACAATGCATGCTCAGCAAATTTGGCGTACCTAAATCAAGTTGTTAATTAGCACTGAGAAAAACAATGCATGCTCAGCAAATTTGGCACACCATGCAGTGTTCAGCCTCAGACAAAAGTTAGAGTAGATTCACTCCATTTTTATTTTTTTTTAAATATATTTTAGGATATTGCTTTTGTTGGTATGGCTTCAGCACTTCTGTTAGCTACAGTGCTTTGGATCAAAGTCCTGCAACACTTTTTAATAATGGATGTTATCTTTAAAGAAAGCTTGGGAAATTCATGTTGATTTTCATTGTCTCAAGTATTGTTCATGTAAGAAATCTATTTAAAACCTTGTGTTAATGTCCCACTGTGCATGTGACTTGTACTAGCAAGAGGAGCAGACTCTGTAGAGCAAAACAATCAGTGCTGAGGACTCAGCATCCACAGTGACATTACAAATGGGGTTTACATTGGACAGACTCTAGCCTTGTCTCAGGAACAGACCATCTATCAGCAGCTGGAGTTACTGGTTTCCTACTGGAGAACATATTTTGTTTCAGTTTACTCTGAAATTGGGACTGACTGAGAGACGGTCTTCAAAATCACATTCATGATTCAAATTGAAATGATGGGGTAGACACATTTAAGCTACATCCGTATTGGAGATCTCTACATAACAAAGACACTATCTACTTTTAGTAACAGGGTTAGATATAAAGCAATGTCCAGATTGCATCGCACAACAAAGTGGTGAATAAGTTGCTACAGAGGAAGTGTAAAACGAGAGCTTGACACCTTACCGCCATTACCTTCTACCCTCTAAGAACATATTATTATCAGTTATCTTTAGTACAGAATGACAAAATATATTATCAAAAGCAAAGAAGGAACACACAGATCTTATTCACAATACATTTGAGACTGAAATTTCAGCTGGGATTTTGCCTACCTTCCTAAGGTAAATGAAATCGTGACAGCTAAGGAGTTGGTCCTAACATCAGAGTCAATCATACCTGCAGTGGCTCAGGACTTAGATAACAAAACCCAAATCCTTCCTGAGCAGGAATTGTATATATCTTCTTTAGAATGTCAAGCGTGCTATTGGTTTTCAGTGTTATAAATCCTTTGGTTTCCTTAAAGTATTGTTCCCACCTTACCTGTAGTTTCAAAATGCTATATATTGGGATAGCTTAGAAAGACAAGCACATTCTCCAACAAAAGAACACGACATGCTGAAAAATACATGCTAAGCTTAGGACAGCTTTAATATGGTGCTGTCACAGGGGTTAATGGGCAAACAAGAATGACTTCACTGAGCTGCATACGGAAACCTGCTGATTATTCTCCACAGCACAAACCCCAGTGAAACTTTGATGATGAATAGTGATCAGCTCCAATAAATATTAGTTAAAGCATCTGCCATATGTATTGCAGAAACACTCATATGACCTTTGAGTTGATTAAAGATACCACTGACTCAAACGGATCAGGATCTATATCCTTTTGACTTACATTTGCAGAAGAAAACAGACCTTCCTAGGGAGCCATAAAGCAGGCAAGCCAGGAGACAGGCTTCCCCTTACAAAGCATTTACTTAATTTAAATCTGGGGTGAAAGTAAGGTTAATTATCACTATGCCAGCGTTTTCTTTATGTGGAGCTACACAAACAGATTGTGGTGTTTAATTGCATTACTCCTAATTTGTTAAAAGATTATATAATAGAGGAAGATGAGAGTTTTCTCACTTTTTCATAGCATGGTTATTAACTGAGGAGAGATCATCTTATGTATAGATTGTATAGATTCACATATAAATATCTGTATGTGTATATACACATATCTGTATTCACAATGTAGAGGAACTCACCATAATCTTTTTTTACCTTATTTCAGCTTGAACTAAGAATACAAGCTGTCTAGTCACTGACTGACTTACTCTCCAGTTCATTTCACCTCCCAAACCTCTGTTCGTCTGTCTGTAAAACTGCACTGCAGAGAGACACTGTCTGTCCATCACAACCTTACTACCTATAAAACTCAGTACATACCTTTGTGCACATGCTTTTGGGGGAGAAAAGATTTACAAAATTAGACAGAGGCATCTACTGTAATAAAAACATAACTGAGTAGTGAAATGAACAGCCTCCTAGTTGTCACACCTATTAAGAACAACCTCTGATGAATGCCAGAATACACAGCGCAAAATATTAAGCAGTCTCCTGCCACATGAAGCCCGAGTACAGGGACACTGATTATTAGTGGGCTCAAGCAGCTAAAGGCAAGGATATTTTTGATAGCATTGGCAAAACCAAAATACTTTAAGCCACTGTGTTAACACAGAATGAGTACGCAGACTTCCAATTATACTGCAAATTATCACTGTAGGTATCTTTGTGATGACTCTCAAGACTGAAAGATGCCAGCTATAAAAGGATTTCTAGCATTTTGTCCAAGGCTTCTTTCCCTCCCAGACAGACAGGGAAATTATGGTAAAACCCTAGAGATCAATCAAATTAACAGACTCTTACTTGGAGCATGGGAAGCAGAATAAGCTGGCAGGGTTTCTTCTGAATGTAGCTCTCCATCTGATGTCTCCCATGGTTGCCACTGCCATGTGGGTCCTCCTGCGCTACACAGTGACACTGCCTCTAACTCTACCACCAGTGAAGCCTGCACGTGTAAAAAGGGGCTGGTTCATTCCTGACAAATCTGACGAAAACGTTAACAAGAAAAAAAGTTCTGGTGCCACTTCTCAAAAGTATTAAAATGTGCCCATTTTATTCTACTTTCCCCCATCAATTATGAAGCAGTCATTATATAAAAGGTTTGGAATGAACTAACTCATCCTACTTCCCACTTATCTCAGTGTGATGCATTTACTTTGGGACTGGTTGATAACAAATAGATAATCCTGAAGCTATAAATGAAAATACTGTGACTTTATTTTAAACACACATTTTTTCCTTTTTGCATTTCTAGATACTTGTTTCCTGATGATTTTCTCCCTTCTTGAGTATGAATATCCTTAAGTGATTTACAAATGTACACTCTATTTGGTGTAATAAACCCTATTAATCTAAGTGGTCATGTTGAGAGTAGGTAATATGAAATAGAAAAGTTGTGGGAGAAAGGAAAGGGAAGGAGAATTTTTATCAAAGATGCTGAAGATTAGAAGACAAGTCCAGTCCCTATACAGTAGGATCTCCAAATTCACCCAAAGGAGCCTTTGGGCTTTACAGAAACCACTCATAACAAAAAGAGAACTGATCACTTACATAAGCGTGTGCAAGACTGAACTACTTGCTTGATCTGATCTTTACCATTTATCTATAGATTCAGTTACCAGTTCTGATCTCATTCTCAGTTCCAATTTAAGTTACCAGTGAAACTCGGATCAACTTCACCAAGAATGTTTACCACCTGCTTAAAGTTTGAGGTCCACTGACTGAAGGATGGCTGCCAATAAGACCAAGTTAGTTGATCCATTTTGTGCTTTACTGAGACCTATGCTCAGTCCCTCCCAGGTTCAAGCCTGAGTTGGAGGACAGTTGTCCCAGCATGGTGATTTCAGAAGCTTTGGGCTTCACAGCAGCAGTCTGGGGCCACGGTTGTTTCTTGATTTTTTACACTGCTTCAGATTAACATTTGTGAAGTGGAAGAAGATAATACTTCCCTGCCACGGACACTATTTAAATGCTGTGATATGTTTGGTTACTATAATAATTAACACCAGGAAGGTAGATAATTTGACATCAAGGAGTAGGCATTAGAGTTATTTTTGTTACAGGGTGAACTCAGTACCCTGGAGAATGGCGTTTAGTGCAGAGGGACTTCAAAATTCTGACATGAGCACTTTAGAAGCAGATAAAGAAGGAGCAAATGCATAATGCATTTTAAGAGGTACTTACATGTTAAACAGCGGCAGTATATTATTCTGAGACAGAGCTTTGAATTTATAAATTCTTTGGATTTATATATTTTTAAAGCCTTTTGATCTTACCTTTTATAATTAAAGCAATGCAGCTTAAATGCACGTAATAGAAAGTGGCAGAACATGCCAACACACCTTTGGGAACACGATTGTGTGCTACTTCTTGCAGCTTTGTTTAGTCTCAGAAAATTAATGCTAACATTGATAACTAACACATCGTAAATTCAGGTCAGATAGTGCTTCTTTGCCTCATTTGGAGAATAAAATTGTTTCAAAGACTTACTTCTCTTATGCTGTGCTCAGAGGCTTGAGTAACACCCAGGGCACTCAGACAGTTGCCAACAGGGTTTTGTCAATGGAGCATCAAATTAAGCTTTATTTTAATGCTAATGTACACGTGTACATGAAATTGTGGTGAGAAATGAGTACAGTTTCTCTTGACACTTTGGTATCTGTAAATAACAAATGGGTTTGTTTCTTGACAGCAGGATTAGTGACTTTTTTTTTAAATTTCTCTTCCTTTAAAATTCAGGTGGAAAAAAAAACAACGTATAAATCTCTTGCTTATTTTCAGCTCTATAAGAAACAGAACATCTTTCAAGATAAATAAATTTTGAATCACAAATGGATTTGACTGGGTAAACTCCAGGGACTTGTAACAAGACACAGAGCATTTCACTCCTATGACATTGGTTTGAAATTAGCCCAGGTGAACAGAGAGCAGGAGTAATTTTCATCTAATGTCTGTTCAGCAGCCTACACAAAGTTAGTTGTTGGGGTTTAATGCATGCATCTCCTTGGGGTCACACAGCCGCTCTATAGAATCAACATTAATCAGGAGTCAGTCTGAATTATGAATATTCACAGACAAACTAGCAGTAGTATGCAAAGTAATCCACATGGGGAAGGAACTACTCTAACTAAACATACACAGTAACCGACTCCAAAGGATCTGCTGCTATTCAGGAGAAAAATTTTGATGCCAGCATTGGTAGTTCTTTGAAATTATCAGCTCAAAGCATGCCGCTCAACAGCAATCAGAAAGGCAAACAGATGTTCACAGTTACTAGAAAATACATAGGTAAGACAAGAAGCACCATTGTTCCATGTTAGATGCACACCTGGAATATTACTTTCTGTTTTCATTGCCTCATCTTAAGAATACTGGAGATCTAGAACATTTCCTAGAAAAGTTCCTAGAAAAGACAAAGGAGCAGTGATGATCTGAAGTATGGCACTGATTGAAAACGGAGAGAAAGATTAATTAGCCAATTCTTCAGTTTGGAGGAGGGTCATTGAAGATGATGTATGAGAAACTAGTGAAATCATGAATAGCCTGAAGAGGGAGAATTGGCACGTTTATTCATTTTTTCCTCATAAGAGAAAAACTAGGAGGCATTAAATGACATTATTAGGCAGCAGGTATAAAATAAACAGATGTACTTTTTCACGCTACACATAATTAAATTACGGAACTCATTGCCACAGGATGTTACAAGATCCAAATGTGTTTAGAAAGTGGTTAGAGAGGTTCATAGAAGTAAGGCCCATCAAGGATAATTAACACAATGCAGTTGCAACCTCTGGTGCTGGGATGCCCAAGCTGCCGATTACAATAGCTTAGAATATAAGCTTGGGGGAAGCATTTTTCTATGCTACCATTAATTTTACGTTTTCCAACAATATTTTTCTCCCAGGCATCTACTATTAGCTCTGCCAAGAGAGGCTACTAGGTTAAATGGTACGGCCATTTCTGCAACGGTCTAAAAAGTCCTACTTGCCTATTGTTTTTGTGAATATATTCAAAGCAAACAACCAATTGTTTATTGTGGCAAATGTATTTAACAAGTACCCAGCATCTGATCAAAATGAGCACAGGAAGCAAATTATTCTCCAAGGGCAAAATACCTCTTAAGAAGGTTTTTTTTACTGATTGGGGGTGGGTGCTAAATGCAGCTGCTTTTTTATCATTAATTCAAAAGTACTACGATAATTAGATATCTGAATATGCACACTGAGAAATATTTGGTGAATTTATTGAGCAATAACATTGAATTCAGGGGAAAAATCTGTTTAATACTTAAGAAAAAATGGAAGGCAATGTTCAGCATCTTTGTACTTTATACAAAAATAATTTGCTTTAAATTTAACTTTCTGAATGTTGGTATTTTATAAAATCCTAAAGAATGTAAGGGCTCATTTCAAATTATCTCCTGTAGTATACCATAATTTAGAGATGGATATGAAGTGCTGTTCACCCTGAGATAGTCCTGTCCTTGGTGTAAATTGGAATTGTGTATTATATACATTTTTTTTCTTACACCGTATTTTCAAAATGAGAGTTGTTTGCCATATTTGTTATAGAGGAAGTTGCCATTTTCTGACTTTCTGGAATCAGCTATGTACATGCACATTATATATTCCTTCTGTACTTACTTTCCCTGGACTTTTTAGTTTCTCAGAATAAAGAAACCAGTTCTCTGTGTGCTCTTGCATGCAAGTTTATCATATATAAGCATCTAGCATTTTCTCCTTTTAAATCAATAGGTTGTGTTTTCAAAGTTTTCAAGCATCTGACATTAAAGTGTCTGCATTTTGCTTGGAAGCAAGCAAATGGTCCACAAAAAGGACATCGTAATAAGAGTTGCATATGGGCCAAGACAATGGCTGCAGGAGCAACCAGGGACCACTTTTGTAATTCAATCCATTCTCTAGCACCCTTCTCTGCAAAAGCCATAGTCATTCATACATATCACTTGCACTTTTGCTCAAAATCTTAACAAAAATAAAATAACAGTTCACATTAAACTTTCATATCCATATGAATATTTAACTTTCTATACCCAAAATTTCCAAAGGAAAAGAAGACTAAAATACAGCAATTTTACATGAAGGCACTAGTAAAAGCAATAGGACTTGCCATTATTGTAGTAATCAAATTCGAATGTCTGGATCATTATCACACATAATGGATGGAAGATTTTATTTAACTGTTATTTCTTCCTATTTAATTTGAAGTACTGCTATGCATCATGAGAAATTATATTTGAACCTGATCTCTAAACTCATCAGACACTGGGAGCTGTTCATCAAGGCTATTAAAATAATTTTTTTAAATACATTCCTGGTTAAATTCTCATCTAACATGGAGATTTTAAATCTCCTAGCTGTCAAGAAACAAAGGACCTTAACCATATTTATGAAAGCCCAGAAAAAGTCAAGGATTGGTACCAAACTGAAGGCTCTTCCCATAACAATGGGAAGCGACTGACAACTGATAAAAACCAGTCTGAGGCTGTTCCCAAAGATCTCTTCCACACTGGGTACCGAAGTCCTAGCTCAAGGGAAGGAGTCAGAAACCTTATGCTGATCCCAAATGAACAAATACCAACACATTAGAGAATATTTAAACAGTACTACTCCTTCTAAATCACGCACATAGCTTCAATTAGCTTCCCAAACAGCTACTAAGATTAAATTGTTTTAGAAAATTATAAGCTATACTTGGAAATTTCACGCAATCACCAAGGGAAAAGATCCAATCAGCTTGACTACAGCGTGAAACTTAACTTCTATAGAAATGTTCTTTTAAATTCCAGTCACCAGAGGCTGCAGATCGTAGAAAAAAGAATGCAGTTATTAATAACATGAAGATGACAGATAATCCAAACCAACAGATAGTGAGCACTGAGACTATGAAGACTGGACATGAAAGGGGCCAAAAAAGGCACCAGCCTGTGTTGAGATTTTTTTGACTAGGGAATATTCTACAATCACTACTTCCCCCTTCATAGATATGTTATCTATCTCCATCTGTAGTTGGCAACAAATCCCATTCTGTAATTACTTGCATTCAGTAAAATAATATTTTCACTTTTGACAGGATAAACTTTTCTGGGCCTTCTATTATGATTATATTTATCTAGCAGACTAGCTGAATAATTCACATAAATAATGCCCCTTCTTTTCTGTCTTTTCCTTTGTCTTTTGTGAGACAAAAATCTCACCTCAAAGATTTTAAGAAATTATGAAGATAGCAAAATGAAATAAATAAAAATGTCAGAGTTCCCCTCAACATATCCCTCCTTGCTGGAGTGCAGGGACAGTGCAGCTCTGGCTTTGGGATCTGCTTCTGAAAATGAACAAAGCAGCCCAACATCTGCACACATTACTACGGAACAGGAAAACAGGTTGCATCAGTATGCAAGTCTTTCTATATTTCTGTACGTTTTTGCCTTTGGTTAATTAAGTTCTCCCTTGAACGTCTGACTAAAGCAAGATAATCTCTACTTTGCAAAGATTAACCCCATTAATACCAATTAATACATAAAAAAAGAAGGCTTTTAATGTTTTACAGCAGCAGGCTAAGGAGGATGGCAAAAAGGAGGATTACAGGGGATCACTGGTATCTTCAGTTTATGACATCTCATTAAATAATTTATAACAACTGTCAAACATTTTATATTGAAGAAGTTGTAAATGTTTAAGCAGTAGGGTCAATTAACTGCAGTGGAGAAGAGAAATTTCTCTCATACTGTTTAATATGTAGGAAAAGAGGAAAAAGACAGGTAGGGCTGAGGTTCTAGGGAAAGCAAAGACTAAAAGATAGTACCTCCATTGAGTGGAGATGTTGGTCACTCTCCCATTGCTCTGAAAGACAGTAATAACACATTATATCTGGTGTTCATGGTAAAGGAAAACGAGCGAGGACCACAGTCAGACAGCAGTTACGTCACCTGGAGCAGGCACTGCACTTGGCCACTGTTTCAAGTGTTTTGCATGCACCCTCATCTTCCACCGATAACCCTGTCACACTAGTGCCATACCAGCTCCCTGCTGGGTCAAACTGTCCTATGATAAAGATGCCTATAATACAGCTACTCTTATGAACAGGAGAGGAAGTCATCCTGATACAACTTTGTAGACATCAGACTAAAGAATTTCCCTAGAAAGCCACACTTGTAATCAAAGGAGTTCCTACGAAATCTACCTTTGCTTCCTTGTTTATAGAAAAAAAACCACAACCCACAATCAAAAAAAACCACCCCACCCGCCCTCTAAAGCATTCAGAGTTCAATGGAGAAATTATCTTTTTTCTGACTACACATAATGACTACACTGGCTCAGTTTCTTCTTTGTATTTAATCTTAATTCTCCCAAAGAAAATCTCTAACCAATGTCAGTGATTTAATAGGTTTTTCAGAATTAGAACTTCAAGTATGTTATATTTTTTATTTAAACTAATAAGTATATATATTTAATAAATTTATGGTTTTATTTTCAAACTAAAATAATTACATTCTTCCTAGAGCTCAAATTCATTCTAACTTTTATTTAGGGCAGAATAGGGTCCTCCTGTGCTAGGGATCTCTACAACAATAAGAATGAGCCTCTGTCATGTAATTTTTTTTTTCAAACAGTGCCATAACTATTTCCTTTTCCCCTTTCTAATGGGAGTGCTCAAACACTCATAGGAAAATAAATTTACTGGACATATTAACATCAGAATTTATTTTATAAGCAACCACTGAATTACTACTTTGGGGTTTTTTTCCCTTCCAGACACAGAATTCAGAAATTTTTGAATGAATGAATAGATACTGAAGTCCTTGGTAAATATATTTAGTATTTCTACTGCAAACATGAACTGTAAAAGGAATTTTCTTCCTCTGTACGAGATACTATCTTTAAAAGGCATGAAGAAAATAGATCCTTGCATATTTGATAAGAGCCAATTAATTTCCAGTGAAATTCTCTGTTCTGTTCTTCTGCTTTGCCACCCTCCCCTTCTGCTGATATTTTATTCTTCTAAAGATCTGAGAATATATCGGGCATGGAAGTTGCCACTCTGGGGAGTTCATGTAAGGAGATGCAAGTGTCAGACCATGAAACACCCACAGTTATTGCATTTCAGTAACTGTATTAATTTTACAGAGCTACCTAGATAAATACAGCGACCTATATAAAGTCTGCTTTGCTGAACTGACACTGCTGTTGCTGTGTATTGACTCAGAGCCCTCCTGCTCCCCCACATCCTTCCTGCTCATTGCTAGGTAACCAGAAGGATTTTGTAAGCCAGCCCAAAACTGGCTTTTGGGTTCGGGCATGAACTGCTGTAAATTGTTAACTAGCAAATACAGAATCAGAATTCATTAGCTGATGGCAAAATGTGTGTGTGTATGTGTATACGTGTGCACTGCTGTCCACAGAAGCAGAGTCTTTTTGTCAGAACAAAGCCATAGTGCCTTTTCCTTATATTCCAACAGGGATGTGAAATGTAGCTGTCTCCTAAAAAATTGCATTATCTCCTATCTGAACATTACGTACCTTCTCAGAATTTCAAGAGGCCATTATGAACAATGTGCTATTCAATAGCTGATACGTCAAACATGCTTTAAAACTTCAGCTGTAGTAACAGAGCAAAGATAAGTGCATATGTTTCTGTATATATGTTCGTCATATGTCATTTAAGAATACCTCAAAGTGTTGTGAAAATACAGAAATAATGCTTTTGTATGTAATTTTTCACTTCTAGCAGGATTCAGCAGCACCTTTGAGGAAAGAAAAAGAGAAAATATGTACACATGTTTAAGGACATCAACCTCCCACAACAAATTTGGTCACAGCATATTTTTGCCTTCATGATACAGCCACAAAGAGTTACAATGGCAGTGTCAAAGTTTATTAATCTCTTGACCACCCTTTCTATAGTTGTAGAAAGGGATATTTTTCATCAATTCAATTACTCAATCAGAGAAGGTATACATGCATCGTGTTCCTCACCTTCTCCTGTCCCACAGAAGTACTTTCTTCAAAACTAATTTCTGATTCCTACTACAACACTTGCCATTGAACTTTCTAATTCACAACATCTGAGAGCCTGGAGACCCCTGTCTCTGTCCTAGTCTTCTGTGCTGTACTTCAGGCATTTCCTTAAAAAGATACATTTTCCAAAAGACTTACAGCCCTATGTTATCCCCTTGCTCTCTGCCAGAGAAACATTAGAAAATCATACAACAATGCAAATTAGACAGCTGCCTGCAAATCACAGAATTTCTAAGAGGTGTGCTAACATAACACTGTTCACTTAGTCACCTGGCTTTCCTTACATCCCATCACTTCATCACTAAAACATCACACCTCTTTATAAGAAATTCCCTTTGATTCCATTAGACTTTTTTTTCCTCTGCTCGCTGAGAAGACCAGCAGTGACAGAATTATTCCAATCCACAAACCTGGACTTAAAACGTGGCACCATAAGGAACCAGGCAAAAAAAAAAAAAAAAAAAAAAGTGCTCCTTCTCAGTCCTCTGTATTGTTTGTACCATGCAAATAGTAATGATGCCAATCAAAATGCAAGTACTATGCAAGTCCTGTGCTCACGATTACATTTGCTTCCTAGCTGTTGAAGATACTATAAGAACCTAAAATAACATTCCTGCACAAATGACATCAGCAAACATTGTCAAACCCCAGAAATCTGATCACACATGTTTTAGCAGAACCTAATATTCAATATATTGTGTTTCAAAAATGACATGGCATGTATGATTTTATTGACCCTACCATCTTGCAGTCTTCAATGTCTTTAAATTAAAATCAGGAACAGAATTCTCCATTTACCTAAGAAAACAAACAAACCAACCAAAAAAATCCTTCTATATTTTCTGGTATCTCCCATCCTTGACTGTCATCCAAATTGTTTCTCTGTGCTTCAGATATGACCCTGAGTAGCCAGTTCTGATCTGGGAATGATGTAAACTATGCACTGTCTGGATGATTGCAGTTGCCAAGGGGATCGTGATGCAGAGTTCTCTTACCCTGGAGGTGTATAATTGCAGGTACTCAGAATAGACATGAATGCCTATCCAGCTTTTAATGATGCTCCATGATCTGCTTTGTTATTTCATAGAAAAGGAGGAACAGAGCAAAATTTTAAACGAAAATGTACAATGGAGAAAGAGTGGATAGGAATTTACCTAGCATCACATATAAGATATTTGGATTAGATCTTCCAAGTAGTGTAGCTCCTGTGAGATCAATAGACATACTCAACTCAGACATTCTGAGAATCTGCACACAGAAATCTGCATCACCATCAAAATATCAAATAGAGAGCAACAGCATGGCCTTTGGAAAGTTCTTGTGCTGAAGCATAAGTGCCCACTGCTTCTTTGTGTGCAGACTAGGTCATCATCTGGTATTGCCTGTCTGGCTTCTGCACAGACAAACCACCAAGTACCAAACAAAACTTCAACGATCCCCAGGGGAAGGTTTTGCCCAAGTGGCAACACGAAGAGCAATGTAAATATGGAAAGTATGATTTATTTATGCAACCCAGCGCTCTGATGTTTGGGAATCACACCAGCACAGGTGTTTCTAACTCCAGTGCAGAAACTGCAGAAACCTGTCAAGAGGTTTTGAGAAGCACTGTGTGCTTCATGGTGATTTATTTCACTTCATTGTAATTTGAGTTTCCATTTAAACATTTCCTTTAATCAAAGAAAAGCTTATTCCAACAATACATCACTTATTCTTGTTTCCAGAAAATCCATGAAATAACGTGAATGAATGCAAGCCCCAGCCCATGTTCCTCCAAAACGTATGATGAGAAAGACACTGAATATTACACCGTTTCTCGTTTGGATCAGTTGAAAAAAAGCTTGCATCTCTTTGAGCACAATCCCCATGTTATTCCCCTTAACAGCTTTCTGGAGTGAAAGTACTAATCACTATATTTAAACCATACATCATGTGTGATGCATGAACATTGCTATGGCCATGTACTTAAATGGATGGAGGTAGAATTCACCATTATATACTGTAAGATAGCTAAGGGGTCAATTTCACATAAAATACTAATGAAAGTCACTGCTCTTAAATGGTAACATAATTCTTAGAGAACAGAAATTGCCTACTAGAGTTTACTAAATCAAGAGAGAGCAGTATTTTATTTGCATGATAAAAATTGTAAAGCCTACAAAATGGTCAAACCTTATTACAGGCAACAAAAAATTCCCAGCAAGTTCCAGTAAACAAGTCACGGTACCTGTCATAGCTAGGAGTCAAGACTGAAAAATACTGCATACTCAATTACATTTTCTGAAAATGCATTTATGCAAGAGACAATATTTTACATTTCACAATAAGAGTTAAGTCTGAATATGTTCCTTTAAATTGAAGCCATTAACTATAAGAATTGTGCAGAAGAAAATAATAGGATTTAATTCAATGACTTCTGATAGGAAAAGCTTGAAAACTGTTCAGTGGATTGGTCAAAGATGGATACTTATTCGGAGCTCATTGGAAGTGACTTTAAATAGCAGCAGAATTTGCCATCAAAAGTAAAGACCCTGGGAAGATAGTTTCATATGCCTTTTTCACTCTTTTCTGGTGTTGGCTCCACTGAAAAACGGTAAGAAAAATTAAATTCCATTGACAACAAAGAAATTAAACCAAAACAATTAAAAAATAAGCAAAACAAACATACCACTAAAAATTCCTGATAAGCTTTAAAAGAGTCAATATAGGATGAATTTTGCATGGTGCTTAATGCCTCCCTTTATGATATATGAAAGTGTTAGCACATCTCTAAGCATGATTCAGGTCTCTCATCAAGCCATTAAGATATATAAATATTATATCTAGTTCATTGCTTCCCTAATGATATTTGAAGGTACTTGCTATCTTCTAAGAGTATGCTTTTAAAAAGAACAAATAAATAAATAAGTCCAAGCTGTTTTATTTTGGTTTTTTTTTCCTCATTTACATTTAAAAGTTTGAGCTGACTTAGTGATAAAGGCCTACAGATTTGCCCCAAGAGATTTAGGAGCTTATTAAATGGAAACTGTTCTCCAGTGCCCACACTGCGTATGACAGAGAAGGATGCTGATAAGATTATATTCGGTTTCATTGAAGACACTTATAAATGCAATTTTGCACACACATCTACATTCTCACACTTGGCTTCCCCCCAAAGAGGCTCAATCACCAACCTCAAATCAAATAAACATATATGACAATAAACTTAATCTGTGTGAGTGCTCTTCATGGTAGTGCTCTTCATTAAATGTCTCCAATATGAATAATTTTACTCACAAACTGATAACTGAGAACAAACATCTTACATGTTGAGAATAGTTTGTAAAGTCCAGTGTTCTGAGAGGCAAATTCACATTGGCAATGAAGCCTGTATTTATCTTCATTATGAAGCCAAACTTCCTAATAAGTTATCAAATGCATTATATTAAATCAAAAAGTAGTATTTTTAAGACATGCTGTTTCAGTTTTAATGAATTATATACAAGGTACCTCTCTCCTCTGGTAATCCTTGACTTTTGTGTACCTTTATGCCTCTCCAAGTTTTGGTTTCTTGCTTCTTGGAAGTGGGCCAACAAACAAATTTCATGCTGTTGAATCTCATCAACGTCTCTGTTATTCTACCTATCCTCTCCCACATCCTAGCTTCATACTTCAGAGGAGAGAGTTAGCAAATTGCATACCATTTAGGAATTCAGTTTTTGCTTGAGTACTATTTCACCCTAACTCCTTTTCAAAGCTAGGCTAACAACCTGCCCATACTAACTGTCTGAATGCAGCAGTCCTTGCAGGGTTTTGTTCCATTTGGTTGTTGTTTCCTGTCCCATTCGGTTGTTACTTCCCAATGTTATGTGTTTTACCTTATTTAATATATCATATCCTTATTTGTTCTTATGTATGTATAGGAAACTGTGATCTGGAGTGAACTTTCTAATTTGGGCAACTCTAATCCCTTCCAACCTAAACCAGTCTATGATTCTAAACACTTCAAGCTATACTAGCTTCAGAAAACTAAACATGCACAGGGAAAAAAATTAAAATGTAAGAATATATATACACACACACATATATATACACACACACATATATATTTATATAAAACCAGCCAAACAGGGGTTTGAGAATGGGATGCAGGAAGGAAAAAAAAAAGGTTGATAACTGCAAGGAAACCAAAAGTTTTTTTGCAGATCAAAGGTGTATGTTGTATGGAACCACCCTATTTCTCTTCTGTAATTCCTTATTAGTAGGGAATATTTTAAAATAAACAGATCAAAGTATTGGGGACCAAGCTGTAACCTATTTTCTGCAAAGGGTGGGAATTTTAATTTTTACCTTTGAAAAATCCACCCCACCCCCCCCCAATAATATTTATTATATACCTTATATACCCTTAAGATCAATTCTTCTAATTCTTTGGAGGTAGCCTCTCCATGCCAAGTTGAACATTTGTAACCCCCCTGTAGACTAAGCAACACCTGTGAAACTGCACAACAGCCTGGTCTGGCATTACTCCCCTTCAAACTCCAAATGCAAATTCCTTGCAGCACTTGGAGGAAAAGTAAATTGGACACTTACAAAGATTAGGGAGAACCGTTTCCAATATACAAGGTATGCATAACTAATACAGTTCTTATATTTGCTATCTGGACTAAAAAGTCACCCTGGTTTATTACTGGAAGTCATTGTACATCCATTACAAAAGAGAAGATATAACACGCTTATATATTCAAATGAATGTACGGATTTAATTTACTGGGTTTCAATCAGAGGTGAATGGCTCTTTGTAGCACAATTCAGTTACAGCATAATTCAACTCTCTTTGATAACAAACATTCTCTGATGGGCGAGCTACGCTCTTTCTTCTACATTGCAAGTAGGTTGATTCATTGGCAAATAGGTGTAGTTTAATCGCTTCTAGACTATGTGGCCTACAGCACAATAGAGGGTTAATAATCTTAGAAGCTTGAATACATTCTAAGTGTTGACTATTTATTCAGAAGTGAGATTTCAAGTCTCTTGGGCACTGCCTCACAATTCCTGTTTGTATCCTCAAATAATTATAATCCAAAATGTACTTAAAACAAGCTCAATCTATTTCTTTATCTACTCTTTGTGACAACCATTGCATTGAGGAATGCAACATAACTGTGTTATTTCAGGCAATAAAACAACCATCCCCCACAGAAAAATAATCAAACAATTTAAAATGTGGTCATGGTTGCCTGAGCAGCCAGATTCTGATTTCAAAAGACCTAACTACATAACCCTGAGTAAGTACTGCTTTTTAAGAGAAAATCGTCTTGCAAAACAAATATTACTTGGGGGATAAAAGGGGTGGGGGAGGAAGGCATACAACATTGATTGCTTTTTCAAGCATCTTTTCTGCTCTCTGAATATAATAGCATGAGAAATTCCTAAAGAAAACACTAGGAATTTTAGGAAACTTCAGAGGTTTTCTACACACACACACACTTTTCTGTCTCCTTTTCACACACACACACAAGGGGGCTTGGGGTTTTTTTTGGTTGGTTGGTTTTTTTAAATCTAAGACCTCAAGCTGTAGACTTTTTGGTTAACTTACTATGATACTGTGAGAAGTATGTGAAGCAGTTAATAAATCCTGCACACAAGAAAGCAGTTGGAAACGGATGGAAGACAGATGATAGTTATATCAAGAAGAGCATGTTCTTCATAGCATAAAACTTATTTATATAGACTTCACAGCCAGGCCTGAGGCACTGAATCCAAATGAAATTGATTGACGTCACATATACCAGCCATCAAGTTAGAAACTGCAGCTTCATCTACTAAGTGTCTTAGGTTCTTTGGTTCAGACTTGACTTAGTCTTCTTAAAAATGTTTAAACCAGAGCCAGCTGTAGCAGTAACAGATGATACCATTTGAATCTGGACTCTTTAAATGAAGTATCGCTACCGTATCAGGTAGCACAATTCTACTGAGGTTTTTTAGAACATAGGACCCATAAGAGAAAGGAGGAAGATGCAGATCCTTCCCTTTCACTAATTTCCTTTTGACCATCAAATCTGATTTCTTGCAGGCCTTCATTCTGTGGAGAACCATATTTTCCAGCTTCCTAAGATATGTCTCCAACTCCACTCCAGGACCTGCTCTTGCTCTTCCTCTCCTTCCTCACTTTGCCACAGGATCTGTGCTCTCAGTATTCCCCACCTGGCACCGTTTCTGCCTCAGGACATGCAGAGCTTCGTTTGCTCTCATGAACAGCACCTGTGGCTCTGAGTGGAAAGAAAAGGAAAGACAGAGAACCATCTATCTGTCTGTTCATCTTCACATCCACTTAGTCATCATCACCAGAGCTAGAAGCCTTGGTCAGGGGACCCCAATTCTGACGAGAGAAATGGGACAGAAGGCAAAACCAATGTGACTCAGCGTTGTGGGACTGGGCAACAACCAATGAAACAAAAGATACAGGATCTCAAACAGGCACTGAGGTGCTTTGGCATTGTTAGATTTCATGTACCTCAAAACTGTGATTCTATTAAAGTACAAATACATTGCCCAGCACCAAACAATAAATCAGCATGAACAGCACGACTGCATCATATTGATGCTGAATGATATCATCCATCCCAGTATGCCCACTGCCTGCAGCGCAGCAACAGCTCTCTCCTTTGCATCATACCAACCACACGACTTGCTCTCAAACCTTTTTATAATCTCTTCTCTGTAGATGGCTCCAAGCTAAGGCTTTCTCCTCATATTTTACAGTCCTTCTAATGAAGGACCCTTTTCTCACAGTTCAGTAAGCACAGACCTCTGACAACAGCTCAGTCTCCTTCATGGACTGGGATGTTTTTTCATTAAAAGGCTCTGTTTCTTAAAAAAATAATGATATCAGAATACTCTAAGTTAGCAACTCCCCCAAAATCCCCAGAGTGCATAACTATAATGAAAATAAAGTTCCCTCAGATATTTCATAAAACCGCATGGAATTTTTCATTTTGCCTTAAAAAGAAATACTGTGACAGTAAATCCTGGTTTTCCTCACACAACTTTGTCATCATCGTTTCTGTCTTAACTCACATGGGCAATGATAACAACAAAACTATACTTGCTTATATGTTATTTTTCTAGACTATTATTGGTGAAAAAAAAAAAAAAGTATTTTTTAACCATACAGCCCATTTCTCTTAAGAGTCAGAACACTCATGCAAATACTTCGTTAGTGACTTTTTATCTGTTCTAAAATTATTTTTCTATGACAAAATTGTGCTGAAACTTTTATACTTTGCCCGCCTAAAACCCCCCCCCCCCCCCCCCCCCATGCCAATATTAGAGGACAGAAAGTCCAATTTTCCACTGGTATCCACATCAGATTTTCACCATAAGTTGATCAAGAGAACAAAGTATTTCACAGTTTTCATACTTTCTCATTATACTTCCTTGACATTAGAACTATTTGCTAGTAGTAGTAAGGTGACAACGTTAAACATCAGGCAAAGAAATATGTTTAAATGCTTAAGCTGTGCTGGTTATGTGACATTTATTCAGTGACTCTACATCCTAACAATTACTTATTATTAAACATTTTTTAAGATTTCAAATATATACTCTTCACAATCACATATACACTTCAGCGTTTATACTGCTCTTTTATCCCTAGGCTTTCTATTAATATATATACTCTTCACAATCACACATACACTTCAGCATTTATACTGCTCTTTTATCCCTAGGCTTTCTATTTTAGAACAAAAGAAAATGTACAGTTTCTTGTTAGCTTCGGGTTTTGGTTCTCATGAAGTGGAAGAACGCAGCAATGTTCGGGTTGCTAACTGACACAAGAGTATATCCTGGCAGGTGAATGCTAGAGTTAGGAAATATTTGTTTTGTTTCTGTGTTCTTTATTAATTGACAGAACAGCACTGAATTTTAAAAATACCGATTCTACAGCATACTGCTGTTATGCGCTGTGTTACCACACACTGTTGAGGAAGCAGGGTGCTTGAATAAATTTATTATAGAAATGTATTCAACCTTGATTAAAGGAGCTGGAAGCTAGGCATTCAAAGTATTATGTTCAGCCTTGAAGAGTAAAATAGAATAATAAATAAACAATAAAACCACCTTTTTGCTCACATGATTTATCAATGATGAGACCTTGGAAGTTTAGTGCTGAGACTAAAGACACAGGCTTGGCTATTAATCCTTCCAACTATTTCTTGGAAAAAAACATTAATGTTAATGAAGCAATAACCATATGTTGTAGGACACTTGTCTATACTAGGGCCCAAGAGGAAATTAAGTACAGCACTCACACAGGGGAAGGGAAAAGAAGAAGGATTACTTTCCACCTGTGACACAACGTAATGTAACTGATCTCTGTCCAGCTCACTCCATTATAAAACAGATATCACGCTTCTCTAATGGGAACCCAAGGCAGCCTGAACTTTGAGATGACCCCTCCCCACACTGAGACCCAAGAAGATAAAAAAAAATATTTTAAGCACAAAAGCCAGAGACTTAAATATATGTATATACACTAAAATAATTAGTTTTCTAAGCAGACGGAAAGCAAACAGAACTGAAACTAGAATTATCTATAAGTCAATCTCCCTCCCCTTGTTCACTGTGCACTTCACCCAACTCACTGCTAGCCGCGACCTCTGCGGCACCTCTCAGTTCCAAGCACATTTCTTTTTCCACTACAGAAGGGCAAAGCTCAGTGCTACCCCCCTGCAGGGGCTCGGCAAGCTC
>NW_009269999.1:2100357-2132268 GCF_000687185.1 Egretta garzetta
TCCCCTAAGAGACGATGAGGAGGGGGATTGTGAGTAAGGGCTTGTAAACTGCCCGAAAGACCCTGACGGAAGGATTTGGTGAAGCAGCGAGTGACAGCAACCTCTCCTTACCTCTAGCAGCATGAATATCCGTTCTGTTTACCCAGAGTTAAGTCCTAGTTCTTTAACGCCTTGTTTCCCTTCCATAAGAGCTTTCTGCCCTTTAGCTGAATCAATCTTCCTGAAGACAGAATACTTTATAGTCCTTATTTAAGATAAGGTTGAAACAGATAAGGCTGAATGTGCTCCTAAACGGAAAAAACCCACAACAATCTGCAAAAGCTTACTCAAGAGAAGCCTTTCTCTGGGAGGAAGATGGGAAGCCAGTTCCTACAGCTTTCCCCAGGTGAAGCATATCCCCCCAGCTCTGTGTCTCTTGGGGTTATTTCATGCACCTGTGCCTGTACCTTTCCTGCATCCCTTCACTTTTTTCCTAGAGGATACTTTTGGTGTTTTGCCCTTTCTCCCGAAGCTAAGGTTTGAGAAAGCTACAAGAAAAACAAGGGGGGGTGTTGCGTTATTTGGTCACATGTCACACCATCCGAATATGCTGTCCCTGGCCACAGACCTTGGCAATGCTGGCACAGGTGTGCAACAGGCACAAAACATGACGTATCCATCAAGTAACACCATAAAATCATGTATTTGTTTTACTTGGAGATCATGACTTCCATTTGAAATTTTCAAAGAGAAGCACCAAATGCTTGAGAAACATAAATTTAAAGAGCAAACAAACAAAAAATCCAACCCCAGCAAAAAAAGCAACAGCATTAAGGACCAGCATTCACATTGCTTTTTGTGGTTGTTTCCCAACACATTCTACAAATGGGGAAAATGCTTCAAAAAGTCATATAAAGAGTTTTTTTACTTGGTGATTACATAGACCAGTGGCAAAACCAGGAGGACTGCAGAGAGAGACATTCAATTTCGCCCGCTTTCAGACACCTGGAGTACTCTGAACTGCCTGGTGGAGAGTCTTAGCTTTTTCCCCTCTTCATACGTAAGGAAACAGAGTTTCCTTTTGTGTAGCAGATCCTCCAGAGTGGCTGCATTGCCCCGGGGGGGGCGGGTTGACTCTTGCCTCGAGGATGACAGGGCCCTGTCCGCACCAGAACTGTTTCCTTTGGTGAAAGCTTTTTGTGCCTTACTTTCCTCCTCTGCCACGCGTGCCAGTGGGCAGCTGGCCACCCAGTGAGACGTGCGCTGCACCTCCTCTGCGGCTGCACTGCTCTCCAGAGCAGACCTGATGGAAAGCATCACAACCACAAGACAGTGTATGTATATATCTATATGTAAATACACGTGTGTGTGTGTATACAGAATGGAGTTTATATTTGGTTTTAATCGTTGTGTCTTGACTAATCTATTTCTTCTAATAGTTTTTGGTTTGGTTTTTTTGTTTTTGGTTTTTTTTTTTTTTTGTGGGCTCTTTACACAACGTTATCTGGATTCATGTATGTCCTGGAAGCAAAATCACCAACTTCTTTCTTCTTGCCATTACTTGTGCCATTCCTTGGAAACACCCTGAGAAATGAAATGGAATAGAGAGAATTAATCTTATCAGTTTGGACTGCAGAGAAACATGACTGTTGGAAGTTTCTGTAGGGAACGGACAGAGAGCAGTTTGTATCTGAACAACAGACATATAGTGACAACTCATTTACTTTTGCATAACTTACACTCCAAAGACAGGCTCTTAGCGATCGAACAATTTGCAGCTGCACTAAGACAGAGCACTTGATGGAAACTTGAATGAAGGTACAGAAAGCTAACCACAAGGAGGTGGTGGTATAGAAAGCTAAACTCAGAAGGAAGAGCTATTGTATTTATTACCCCATGATGAATGTACCGTGGTCTATTGCAATGTGTCTGATAGAGTTTGTATCTTAGAGTAGATGTTCTTATAGAAAACTGCATTTGTCACAGCAGACCGGTTGCAAGAGAGCAGATATGGAAACTGAACGCTTCTCATGCACCCTTGAAATCAAAGCTGCAATGCTGTCGCAGTGAAGCAATGTGAAGGACTTGGTTCTCAGCCCAAAAATTCTCTTAGAAGTTAAATAACATTTTAAAAGCACAAAATAATTTCCCCTACTGAACCATTATAGCAGCACAGGTCAGATCACAACTTTAAAATTAAACTAGAGCAACAGACCACTACCAGTGGATTAGATACCACAAATTTGCACAACTGTAAAATGTTGGCATCATTCCTAGGTATGTGCTTCCATAACTGTGCTATCAGTAATTAACAATCATTTAAAAAAAGACCCAGAGTTAACTGTGGTCAGCAGAAGGAAAATCCATTTTAAAACAGGCTGAGCCAATCCTTCAGTGATGTTGACTGAATGTCAGTGTTCCGGCACAGCCACCAACCACGCATGAAATAACAATTGCAGAAAACTAAACCATCAATCAGTTTCAGAAATTTTAAATAAGAAAGCAGCTTACTAAAAAAATCAGCTTCCTTTTTACTAGGATTGTCAAACAAACTCCAGGGGAGGCAGAGTATTCTTCTCCGTTCAGAGATAACATCTTCCCATATTAAGATATACAAAAGAGATGAACTACTTCAGACCAGTCCGGCTGTTCTGCTGATTTTCTGCAGCCAAACCCCAATTGCCACAGAAGCCTGAAAAGTTTGAGTTTACAGTGTTTTGCTGTTAAGCCTTGAAACAAGTGCTGGACAGTCATACTCTTCCACACTTCGTTTAATAGCAATACTTCGTGTCTGGCGGGGCGGGGGGGGGGGGGGGGCAAAAGGTGGGGGTGGGAAGATGCCCAATGACTTTACAAACTGGCTCTCAGTTAGACACAAGGAGCAATACAACCAAATAATGCTATGAGGGTAGTGAATGAGAGCAGATCCTGCCACGAAGTTAGGGAGGATATATAGCAGTGCGATGCAGACTTAGATCCCACAACCATATATCATGGAGAAAATACAGAATTAAAAGAGACTCAGCTTTTGAGAAAATACATTGAATGAAAATTGAAGATACAGAAAAAAGCTGAAATTGTAAATAGAGACAAGGAAAAAGGCTTCTGATCTGAAATGTAATAAAGTCTGTAGAAAATTTATTTGACCATTGGAGGGGAAAAGCATATAAAAAACCTAAAGATTCATGAAACAAATTATATGTAGGGTTTATTTGGGCTTCCTACCCTTCTGTGACAGCAACTTAGAATGAAATTAAGAAAACAGTCAGGCCATGTAAATCTTGCATCTTCACAAACTTCATCATAGAGTCAAGTTTTCTATCTTCCCGTTTCATTTCGTTAACTTACATTTGTTTGTAATGGCAAGAAAAAACAACTTAAAACAAAAAGCAAAAGCATACTACCAAATTTCCAGGTGTTTCACAAGGTATGTTTCTTTTTTCCCAAAATTCTAATACCAGTTGTATTAGTGAGCCAAAAATGTTATCCCCACTCAAGGAGAAAGGGGCAGAAAATGTACAAATAAGCCTTTTCTTAGTTCCTAATTGAAAATACTGTATTACTGAAAATAATACCAGAGGATAGAAAAGAGAAAGTTCTACTAAATTAAACATTTCACCTCTACCATCCTTGTCCATTCTATGCATTTTAGTGCTTCTTCCAGATTCATTTTAAGGGACCAATTTTAAAATCAGCAGAGGTTAGTGTTCAACTGATATTTACATGCAGAAACTGCCAGTTGGGTGCTCCCAGAATGCAAATTTCTACTTTTTCTCTTGGGAAAATATTTTCAACTCATAAAGTATGAATAGTTTTTTTCAGAATTCCAACTTAAATCTCTTGCTACACTAATCTCTTAGTGTCTTAGTACAATATCATAACATCCTAAATAGTCCTCTGAGACAGGTTTGACACATACAAGTCCAAAGACTGTTGTTTTTATAACTTTTCAAATAAACCCTCAGTTTCCAATGTGATTTATTTAGAATGCATTCATCAGTGCGTTCAACTATTATCCAACAAAATTTGGAAATGAAATACATGAAATGAGAAGAAAAGGAAAGGAAGAAAGGAGAGAAGAGCTTCTCACTGCTTTTCAACTTCCTTCTTTGTAGGTTTTTTTTTTTCTCTCCCTGTAATGCTTAGTTATCTTCTCAGGACTCTTCTCTCCCCATTACCACTGCATTTTTCCTTACCTGGTTTAGCCCTTTATTATTTTGTTGTTGAGTTAGCCGGGCCAAAGTTTCCCTTTCACTACAGAATTGATTGTTTTCCCACAGAAGTCTCAGAAATCAGTAGCACATTGAAAAGATAAGCACCCAGTGCCAGTGTTTCTCCAGGTAGAAGCAAGCAGTGACAACACTTCCAACAATAACTACTCATACCCATCCTGATGAAAACATTGCTGACATAGGCAATAGAATTTATAAAAAAAAGATCAGCAGAACATCATAATCTCTGTCATAAAAGTCTTAGCAGAAGCCATGGAACTTGTCGGTGCCTCTGCTTTATTCAGTCTGATAAGGCATTGATGATTATTTTGAGTCAAATAGTGAAACTGTTCTTAACCAAATTAAAAAAAATAATAAACTTTTAGTTTAGGCATTTGCTTTCTAGGAATCTGAGAACATTGTTGTTTTTTGTCTTTTTTTTAAAGTGTATTTTTATACAATTTGGAATCCTTATATAGTCTGAATATCCAAAGACATTGATGTTTTTTCTCTAACTCTTCAGAATTCGATCTAATACTCCATCACAAAGAAAGGTATGTTCCAACAGAAAAAAGGACTAGTTCAACCTGAAATATAGTTAATTAACAGATGGCAGGTGATCAACAACCTTAATCTTACATACAATATGAAAAAAAAGATAAATGATTTATGAAACTGCATTGCAGCATCAAATAGGAACAAGTTGTTTAGGAGTTAGTGGACTTAACACCTAGTACCCAGATCTGCAGAGGCTCTACTTAGTAACGCAACACTGACCTGTCTTCTCTCCCATTGACCACTGGAATTCAGTTCCAAGACAGGCTGGAGAGATGGGTGACCCAGGAAGACCATTTCAGAAAATGGTAGTTGACCAGCTAGACAGAAATGGCAAGCCACGGAGGATAGGGAAAAGGAAGACCTGCTTGATATCATGTGGGTACTCTCAAAAACAGAACTCAGATTTCCATCTCCTTGCTCAGACAACTAACTGTCCTTCTGAGAAATTAAATGAGCAAATTAAATCAAAGTTACAGAATTAAATTAGTCATAGGGGTCGGATTAATTCTGTGGTCCACTAACTCCAGTTCCACTTCACTAGATCTTCTCTCAGCTCATTTATTCCATCTTTCTCTTTTTTTAGATTTCTTCTTTTATTCATTTAATCTCACCTGTAGAATCACTTTTTAAATAATACATATATAAAGACACTTGTGTGCATGCATAACGTTCCAAGATGTAAGTTCTCTTTTTAATTTTTTTTTGTTGGTAACTTAGTTTATTCTTAACATTGTAGTCTCTGGAGCAGTAACAGGTTTTATTGGCATGTGATTTGAGCACCAAAATAAGAGAGCACAGCACTCCTCTCACTTCATTGCAGATTTCAGTTCATAATTTAAACTGTGATGTTCTCTGACTCTGGTATTTAATTAATCTGCAAAAGTACTGGGTGTTTTATAGAAGTAGGAAGGAGTCAGAAATAATCTGTGTTGTTCCAAGAAGGATAGGAAAGATTCTGGGAAAATCATAACTAATGTGGTTTCTGCATAACACATACATACTTACCCAACCAAATACATCCAAATGCTTTTTATGCTTATTATGAGCAAGCAGAAATATCTGATTTTTTTGATTAGCCAATAAAACCACTCAGTAAGAATGTATATATTGTTTAAAACAGTCACTGATATTATTTTGTATTACTCCAAAGAGGAATAAAGATTGTCACTGACATAGTGTCGCACTTGGCAATAGCTATACCTTTTTTTCTTAAAGGCTTCCTATGCATAACCTTCAGGAGTTAGTAAAAACTACCTGATTATAAAACCATGGTGACCATAAGTGTTTTTACAAATACTGGTTAGAGAGTAGCCATAATTTTTTAACATAAACCTGTTGATTACCGATGGCCTAGATTTAGATTTCCTGGAAAGAATTTTTTCAATATTCAGATATGCTTTTGTCATGGACACAATGTTACTAGCCAGATGGCTAAAGTACAAATAGCAATGTGTAACTGCAGTGCTTCTGCATGGACTCTATCACAATGCTTAAAAGAAATCACCAATGAAATGCTCTAATGCACTTTGAAGTAATAGGCAAAGCTGGAATCACAACCACAACATTTCACATTCAGGTCCATCTTTGTCCTCTATTAAAATTCCCTTAGAGTAGATATTATTTTTCATGTAGTACATCAAAGGATAATGTCTTGCCAAATGTTTCTTTGAGATTATTATGGAACTTTGGGTTTCATTCTGTATTATACTTATCAGAATCCTTGCATGGTATGATTCATCGTTACCTATCTCCACTCTGTCCTTTTTAAATCAGGCTGCCTTACTACAATATTCACTTGCAACCTTGAGAACTGTGCATCCAACAAGAGCTATTTACCCCCTCAAGATAGCAGAAATTCCTTCTTAAATCTACAGAATAGAAGCGTACTGTTCAGTAGGGTCTTCTTCCTGCATGCTGTTGCGTACTAGAAAGCTCCAAAGAGATTTTGATAAGAACTCAGAACATTATTTACCTGGCATAGGACCCTGGAAACTCACAGTAAGGGTCGTTAAGGAAGAAAACAGATGAAAAGACATTCAGAGATTATATAGATCTTTTTTTCTAATCTAAATCGTCCTAAAATGCTTCTATTCAGTTACCAATGCATAAAGTAGTTTAATTTGGCAGAACTTCTATTTGGAAGAACACAGCGTCCTGAAGCTGGTTTTCTTATGCAAAGCCTTCCTTCTAGCTTTCAGCAGGCAAGGTGTACACCATATACGCTCATACCAATGAGCTTAATCCAGAGAACATATATAAATAGAAAGGGAAAAGGTGTACATTTCCTATTGGTAAATGAGTCTGAGTTTAAATTAATGTAAACTGGTTATTCTACAGGGAGCCCAATTGTCATGCAAATTACAGTAACCTATACTCTCCTCTGCTTTGGCTGACTTTGTTCTTTCTGGTTTTTTAAACCAAAATCCTCGGACTTCTTCCCGTGAGTTACTCTGTTAACAGCATTTTGATTTCATTTTGCACATAGGGATACAGCTCTGATTATAGGTATTATAGATAGCTAAACATATTTCATATTTATGTCTAGGAGTACCAGAACAACTGAACTGCAAATGACTAGCTTTGATATAAAGATGAATTTTCTTATTGACAGTTATAAATAACAAAAGAACAGAACAAACTTTTCAGCTTTGTCTAATAAATTCAGTGATAGCTGGAACTCTTAGCAAAACTTTTCCTGGCACCATGAAATACACCTTGAGATATAATAGAGATAATTAAAAACACCATTAGAAGGAATCTTGCATTAAAAGTCAAACACCCTTGTTTGCCAGTATGCTGCTTATATAAACAAAAATGAAAACTATGTTATTCTTCAGTAATGATCCAAAATTATTTCCTTATATTCTTTAAAATGATTGTGGTTTGGATCATCACGGCAGAATATTGTAAGAATTTTAACAAACTTTTGATGTGTAAAGCCACACTAAAAATGAGCTATATCCAAGTACAGAAAAAAACCAATATTTTATTTATAATCTTAGTTTAGTGTTTGAACTACAAATTCTGGTTCTAGAATTGTTTAAAAGATCATGGGTTTTATAGGTTTTCACAGGTAAATTAATTTCTGGGTTTCTTTTTTTTTTTAACTTTTTCTTCTGTTTTTTCACAGAATGGTGCTTTTGGTAAACACAGAGCAAATCATTACATGGAAAAAAAAGTTTTGCTTGTTGTTTTTCTCACTTGTAAAATTGCTGTTATTATTCCATTCTCTATTGAATAGTTTCAAAAAGGGCATGAGAAAACAAAAGAAAAAAACAGAAGAAGTGACAAAATAGACCGAATCTCACCACTAGAATTCACCATAAAAATTCCCAAAGTGTAACAGAATTCTTACAAAATTTCCTAGACCAGTTCTTTTAGTGAATCAAGATCTCCTATGAAAAATATGGCAAATGGGAATCAGGGTAGGTTGGGGAGGAAAAAGGGAACAAGGAGGGTAAATAAGTGCAGCAAAAACAGGTTCTGAGGAATACACATAATTTTGTCTGCTTTAGATCACAATAGAATTTTTAATAAATAAATTTCTTTTTCTTTGTAAAGACACTTTTGAAACAGTAGATTTAGCCCAGTCATTTGTGTCATTTGTTTTATAAACCATCTTTTGTTGTGCCCACCCCCACCCCATAATGTCATAAATGTTTTAGATCTGAGTCTCTTGTACATTGTCTTTTGAGTTCATTCGGATCAATAACGGTTCATGCACTGAACTGTGTATTGAATTTATTGTGTTAACTGTTGTTGTGTGGTTGAAAGGAGACTTATAAGAGTTATAGTGATTTAGGTGCTCATGCTCTATTGCTGGCATGGGCAAGTGACTCTCTATGGGTGCGTCACCTGTAAGCTCATCATCCACATTAATGATCTCTACAGTCCGTGTTGGAGCATGATGGTTCTGCCGGTGATGCTGTTTCCTCATTTTGTAGAAAATGACCAGCATCACAGCAGCCATGAGAGTGATAGCCACAAAACAACCAATTATGATTTTGGTAGTCTTCATAACCTCATCTATTCCTGGGATCCCGTTGTTTGCGTCCGTCACAGGAATGGTGAACGTTTTCTCTGTTGATCTTGTGCTCTGTGGAGTGAGTGAGGTTGTCATGTTAGTGGTCTCCCAGTTGGTAACTGGTGTGGGCCCAACCTGCTCTGTGGTCTGTGCCTCATCCTGAGAAGGTTCCACAGTCTCTACTGTGACAGTTGAAAAGTATGTATAACCAGGGTTATCCAGCGCAGTCACATTCAGTGTGGCAGAAGCTGTGGTATTTCCAACAGAGTTACTCACCATGCATGTATACAAACCCGTGTCTTGCACAGTTACCTTTGTAAAATTTAATGTACCATCACTGAGCACAGCAATCCGAACTCTGTATGCCCCATGCGTCATAACAGATCCATTTGGAGTAATCCAAGATACAGAGGTCAGGGAGGTTGATGCCCGGCATTTCATCTCTGCAGCCATGCCTTCAGTGACGTTGAGGTCTGCTGGTGGCTCCACTATGACTGGAGCATAACACGTGAAGTAATTCAGGTCCAGCTCACCAATGTACCTTCCTTTTAAACTGGGAGGTGTGTGGCAACGGGCACAGCATGCAGTATTGGAGGGTGCCTTGTCTTTAATCCACCAGCTGAGCCAAAGGATATCACAATTGCAGTTCCAAGGATTGTGATGCAAGTGGATCCTTTCTAGGCGGAGTGGTGTGAACAGGTCATGAGGCAGTAGTGTTAGATTGTTGTGTGCCAGATTGATCTCTACAAGTGACTGAAGGTTATCGAAAGCATTCCTTTCTATCACTTGAATCTGGGACTGTATCATCCATAATTTCTGAAGATGCATTAACCCTTGGAAAGAACCTGGCCGGATGGCAGTCAGGTGATTCCCAGAAAGATCTAACTCATCCAGTTTTACAAGTGGGGTGAGGTTAGGAATCTCTCGAAGATTGCACATGGCAAGGTTCAAATACCTCAAGTTAGACAGACCTTCAAAGGCACCTTCTGAGATGTATGAAAGCCTTTTCAATTCCCCCAAATCCAGCCTCCGGAGAGAAGGGATTCTGTTAAAAGCATAAGAAGGGATGCTCTCAATGGGGTTGTTTCTCAACCAGAGTTCCTTCAGTTTTGACAGGTATACAAAAGCCCCATTTGGGATAGTGGTCAGACGATTGTCAAAGAGTTCCAAAGTGTTGAGATTGGCCAGACCATTGAAACTTTAATGATTTGGATCTGGTTCTCATGGAGATTGAGTAACCGGGTGTTGGTGGAGATGCCGTCTGGCACGTCTCTCAAATTTTTCCGTACACAAATAACTTTACTGAACTGGTTGCTGCAGGAGCAGACAGAAGGGCAAGTTTGAGCCCTCACTAGACCAGCCACCACAAGAAGCTGAAGAGCCAACAGCACCACAAGCAGGGGGTCAAATAGGGCCCTGTTAAACCTAGGACCTATCATTATCTGCTGTGGATGTAAGGTCATCTTGTTCAACATTCATAATTTATTTGGTGTTGGTCCTTCTGGAGTTTGAATAGCCTGAAAGAAAGAAAGAAGGGAGAAAGAGAACATTAAATTAATCTCAAATATTTAAGTGTGCTCTCTAAACAAAGACTTTGCAAGTCCTTTCAGTCAACTCTACTACAGCTATAGTAGAACAGCTATAGAAATTCTAATATTTTGTTTCCTTTACACCTATGTATGTGAGCTGTAATTGGCAATGAGGTAAGAAAAAAACAGACACCAGCTTTTCCCGATCATTCCAATGTATAACGCACGTAGCTGGATGGCAGATAACAAGTTCAACCACAGTGGATACCTAAAACAGATGTTCTAACTCATTGGAGAGTTGAAAGAAATGACAAGGGCCTCGAAAGGCAAAAATGAGTAAGATAGGCCTCGTCAGACTATTCAAGGCTTTAGCCTTCTTAACACATTATAAGACAAGACAATAGATAATATGAAGAGCAAGCGGAGACTCCTATTCTGTATGGGTGAAAATCTTTGTCTATACAAACATGGTTCCTGAATCGGAGTTTAACTAGAAGTAAAGCCTTTAATACTGAATATAGCAGGTCACACAAATGTCAAGGCAAGTTGTTGCCTATTCCAAAAGAAAAAGATAAAACACAAAAGAAACATGCTGAGCATCAATTCTTCCCTACTGTTAAACAGCTTCATCCAATTTCATGATATTTCCTCCTCAATTCTTTTGTTTGGCACCAGCAGCAGAGAAACACTCATTAGTAAATGTGTGCTGAACACAGAAATAAGAATAGCCATTTAAATGCTGAAAAATATCTCTATAGCTTCAGGGCTGCCAGTTTCATTGTCACCTCTAAAAAAATTATACCGATCTTAGTGTAAGGGGAAAAAAGACCTTTACACTACAAATGATCATTACCATTTTAAGAATTTCAGTACTGATTCATTTGTGGTAGTTCTTAAAGCCCCCCTCCCTCAGTTCATTTTCAATCTGCTGCTCAGTGCAAGGTCCCTCTGCTGTAGAGATTAATGAAATTTCCTATAAATCAGCCAAAAGTGAAGTCTAATAAATTACAGCAAGCTTAAAGCATATTTATAACCTAGAGCACCCAAATACATAATACATGTATTCAGTAGAACAAAATACTATAAGGCAATGGTTTTCCACTCCAGGCTCCAAATTGTTTTATTTTGTTTAAAAGCTATCTTTCTTAAAAAAAAATACAGAAGAAAATATATTAACTTGCATCTCACAGCAATTCATTTAATGAAAGACTCTTTTTCTAATTATATATTCAGACAATGTGGTTTTGAGAATTCATTTATGCATTTTTTAAAAACTTGTTATAATGGTTCAGAGCTAGCAAGTGTTCTCATCTCACTTTTAATAATTTACTGCAGAGAAAGCCAATATAATGGTTAAAAACCTGTGAATGGGAATTGGAAATTCTGGGCTGTATCTGTTTGATCTGCTCTGTGCTATTTATAAAACATCATTCTTGTTATGAAAGATTCATGAAACTAATGTGTTCCACAACCTTGAGCAAGTCACTCAGCTTTTCTCTCTGTAGCTTACACTTCTGTCATATGACTCCGGAGAGCCCTGTGGCTGTAGTGTTAGATGTCATTGCTCCCATCTCTCCATCCCTTCCCTCTGCCAAGAACCGTACTTCTGAACATTGGCTTCATGGGTTTAGGGTAATGTACTAGATGGGTATGAGGTTTAATAAGACCAAGTGCTGTGTCATGCACTTGGATCACAACAACCCCATGCAATGCTACAGGCTTGGGGAAGAGTGGCTGGAGATCTGCCTGACAGAAAAGGACCTGGGGGTACTGGTTGACAGCCGGCTGAATATGAGCCAGCAGTGTGCCCAGGTGGCCAAGAAGGCCAACAGCATCCTGGCTTGTATCAGGCATAGTGTGGCCAGCAGGAGTAGGGAAGTGATCGTGCCCCTGTACCCGGCGCTGGTGAGGACGCACCTCGAATACTGTGTTCAGTTTTGGGCCCCACACCACAAGATGTTGCATTGCTGGAACATGTCCAGAAGAGAGCAACAAAGCTGGTGAGGGGTCTGGAGCACAAGTCTGATGAGGAGCAGCTGAGGGAACTGGGGTTGTTCAGCCTGGAGAAGAGGAGGCTGAGGGGAGACTTTATTGCCATGTACAACTACCTGAAAGGACTTGTAGCCAGGTGGGTGTTGGTCTCTTCTCCCAGGTAATGGCCAATAGGACAAGATGAAATGGCCTCAATTTTTGCCAGGGGAGGTTTAGATTGGACATTAGGAAAAATTTTTTCAATGAAAGAGTTGTCAAGCATTGGAACGGACCACGGAGGGAAGTGGTCGAGTCTCCATCCCTGGGGGTATTTAAAAGATGGGTAGACGTGGTGCTTAGGGACATGATTTAGTGGAGGAATGGCAGGATTAGGTTAACAGTTGGACTTGATGATTTTAAAGGTCTTTACCAACCTAAACAATTCTATAATAATGTAGTAGACTAGATGAGGGGTGGCTGCTGTACACACCTTCCTTTTTACTGCAGCCTTGCAAGGTTACTTATCTTTTCCAAGGTGCTGAACATGGAGAAACACTCTCAAACTAATCACTGAAATTCAAGATCCTTTACATTAAAAATCCAACTGTAGTAAAACTATCTGCAGAAAGGGGGTGAAAAGGACCAGGTTCCCATCTTTCTTACACAGTCATGAAGAAGAATCTGCCCGTTGTGGTCAAAAGAATTACATAAGTGAGTCCAATATCAATTTCAGGCTCCTTAGTTAAGATCCGTGATCCATGAATTTTGCTGTTGAATAGTAATTAACCATCTTCTGTGATAGTTAATGTGATTATATTAGCTTTTTTGTTTGTCACCAGTTGTGTTTTTTTATTCAGTAGGTTTGTCTTTTCTTTCCTTTCTCATTTTTTAAATTCTTCTAGAACTTATCCCCTAAGGAGTTGAACTGAATAATGAATGCCATTAACAAGTAATGAAACAGATACAGAAATACACCAAACCAATTATTTTACCATTGCACTGGTACAGTGTTATTGTCTTCACTGGAACCGATATAAGACAGTCCAGCTTCAGAGCTGCCAATTATCCTTGCATGGCTGGTGTGGCACCAGGAACACATGTGGCTTGTAGAGATAGAGGAATCTTCTTTGTTTTATCTCAGGCCCATTCACTATTAGAGGCCAGCTTTGCAAGATGCCATATGTTTTCTCTATCTTTCTTTTTGCTACTTTCTGCTCTCATTCCTGTATCTTGGATACCCTGAAGGACCAATAAAACTGTGGGATTTGTAGAACAGGAAAGCATAGGAAAAAGAAGACAAATCATGAGGGAGCAAGTACCCTCAACATCAGCCAGTGTACGCATACTCCCCTCAGTTGCTTCTTTGCCAGCCTCTGTAAAGCTGATGATGCCGAACCATGCTGCAAGCACTACAAAGCACTTCCTTCCTGTTCTGATTTAGAATCACAGAATCAGAATTGTTCAGGTTGAAAAAGACCTTTAAGATCATCTGTTTAGTTTAAGTACAGTCATTAACCTTACTGCCATTCCACCACTAAACCATGTTCCTAAGTCTCTCTCTTTTAAATACCTCAAGGGATGGGGACTCAACCACTTCCCTGGGTATCCTGTTCCAATGCTTGACAACCTATTCAGTGAAGACATTTTTCCTAATGTCCAATCTAAACCTCCCCTGGCACAACTTGAGGCCATTTCCTCTTGTCCAATTGCCTGTTACCTCGGAGAAGAGACCAACATCCACCTCACTACAGTCTCCTTTCAGACAGTTGTAGAGGATGTTAAGGTTTCCCTTCAGCCTCCTTTTTTCCAGGCTAAAAAAATCCCCGTTCCCTCAGCCGCTCCTCATAAGACTTGTGCTCCAGATGGTCTTCTTGTGCCTGATGGTATCTCCCACCGTTCCCTTCACCTACTCCTTTACCCAGCAAATCTTCCCTTTCCATAATGCACATACGCTCCTGGGTAAAAAAAAAAAAAAAGATAACACCATTTTACTTGAATACAGTACTTCATGAAAACAAAAAAATTATCCGGTTATAAGACTGATTAGCAAAAATTGTTCATACTAAACCAAAATGTTTTCATGCCTCAGTTGCAAAAAGATTTTAGTAGAAATGTTTTTGTTTTATCTTCTTAAAATAAGTTCCCTATATTATTCCCATTTTTGGTTATTGACTCAAACAATGAATCAGTCACACAGAACAGCTCTTTCCTGGTGCTGAAGGCCAAAATTGCCCATCGCTTTTACATTTACCTTTTTCCCCAGTCCTGTGCTAGGGATGTCTCAATTAAACATATGCCTCAGAACTGTGATCTATTGAAGACTCTCAGGGAATTCTGCAACCTCCAGGGTATTCTGCAACCCTCAGGTTTCTGCGAAATTCAAACCTGTATATACTTCAAATACAAGCTTGGTCACTGACTACTTGTTAGCTGTATAGTGTATAATTTTGAAGACAGGATCATCGTTTTGTGAGATGTGGATGGAAGGTTCTAGATATGTTTTCATGTGTGGTGGTGTATTTGCTTTTTCTGTGTCTAAGCTGTATCTTGTTTTGTATATAAATACAGAAGATCTATATTGCCATTCCTCTGGAACATTTTCTGGGAGGCAGTGATATCAAATCTTAGCTTTTGTAGCCACCATTTGATTAAATTTTGGTTTTATTTACATTACTAAACTTTTTTTCCCTCTTCTTTGGTAATACAGGAAGCAAAATGCAATATTTAGCATAAGACCCCACTAACTGGGCTTGGTGCTGCTAACGTCCAGGGGAGATGATGATTCAGAAAAGCCACCATGGCCATCAGAAAATATGCTAGACAATGCCTTGCAAGTTCTCACTCCTAACCGATGAGCTTTGCATGAGCCTAACATACTGCAGTGAGATTCCTAGTGGCAGTAGGAATGCAGTAAAAAGGTCCTTTCTTTATACTGGTGGTATTCCACAGCTCAGAGCTTAAGTATTCAGGAAGTTTTGGTGCAGTCGTTTCGCGTCAGGGTAATTTTAAATCATAAATACGCTGGAAATACCCTGGAAAAGAACTAGCCAGCACAAAAACACGGTGGAAAATTCATTTAAAGCCTTGAAGAACATTATGGAAATATTTTAATGGGCTTTACATAAAGACCCATCTGGAACTCTGTACTAGAGTAATTTGTTATTCAATATCTGTCTATTATGCTGGAGACACATGAGGTTTAGCTTTATAAATCCACACATGGAACACAGACCATCAACCAGCTTCTTTAGTCTTTGTTGACAACTCTTTGTCTTCTAAGCAATTTTTTTTTCCCCTTCATTTTTTTAGTACCAAAATATCAACTCTATGGTCAATTCAATAACACTAGTGCCCTCTGCTGCATAGATTTAAAATGTAGTTTAAAATTCTAAGAATTTCCTTACTGCACAGCCACTTCCCCAGACACTGCACAATTATTAAATGTATTTCCAAACATGACCTTAAGTCTGTCTGTGGCATTGCTCTAATTACCAAAGCATATATCATGTGTCATTTTAGTACAGTAATGTATATTCTCTTCATGGCCATGGAGACATATATATATATATATATGGAGAGTTATTTGTTTTGTTTTCTATTTCCACAGAACTAAAAAAATCTTTTTCAAATTGACGTTTGATATATGCATGCTCTCCTCTCTATAGCTTATCTGATACTTAGTCACGATGTACTACACATTTTCCTTGGAGCAACTAGCACTGCCCTCTTAAGATCCAATGCAGAAGACAAAGCAAGGAATGACAAAGCTAATCTATCTCTGCAGATATCCACAGTGCAGCTTTCCTTAGGGACAGCTTGAAGGATGCTGTAGTTATGCTATTGAAAGGTAACTTTGCCAAACGTGTATGCAGAAATGTCTTCCGCACGGGCATTGTAATGGAACCACAATTAATTTGGTTTGGGTTGGGTTGGGTTGGGTTTTTTTTCAGTAATTAGGCCTTGGCCTGATGTGCTTTGATCTCTCTTTGTTATTTTTATTTTACCAGGAGAAAGTGACTATACTCACTCACCCAGCTCTGAAGGATTTTCCTGTAATGGTGGGCTTTGATTACAAAACAGAACTTCTACACCATTCCCAAAGATCTGCCTAATGAGGTATGGCAGGTGGCAAAGATATTCTCCCAAGCTCCAGTGACCCTTAGCTGGATCACTGGCAGTTTAGTTGCTGTTGGCAACTCATACTTAGTTTTCCATCTAGTCTGTGGGTCTATGAATAACTGTCTCAGCCGTGGAGTGGTGCAGTGCAAAGGCCATGGCTTTATCCCAATATACGGTTTATGATACAGTATGATATAACACACTTTGATGCTGTACATCTGCCATTAAAAAATGAGATGTGATGTTATATGTCACTGCATTGAAACTATAGACAGAATCTATCAGATATCAGGTGATTAAACTATCACAGTAAAATTAAATCATCACAGGTACACCACAGTTAAATCTCAACTAAAGCACAGTTAAATCATCACAACTCTCCCTCAGCTATGTCCCAAAAATTTCAGGATGAGGAGCATTCAGATCACTTTTGATGACTTTTTTCAAGTTGACAAATATGTGGATGCATTCAGAAAATGCACCTTTGCCTCACTTTATATAGCACAGTTATGTATGCTGTACATCACACCCTTTTAAAGAGGTTTTTGAGAGAAAAACCCTTTGCAAAGATATCTGCATTTTTTTAGTAAACAAGCCACTCTACAGTTGCAAATTAAATGGCAGATTTCCAAACATATGAAGAGGAGCTAGGCGCGTTAAGCAGCTAATTATGCTGGGAAGTCTCTTCCGGTAGCATCAGCACCAGAGAATTGAAAATAGTTTCTGTATGGAACAGAGCATGGAGTACAGCAATAAAAATAGGTCTAAATCCCAGGATGACCTTATGCAGAAGTGACTCTTTTGATTCTCTTTTCAGGAACTCTGAATGCTCTCAGGGCCTGAGACTGATCCCCTTTTGGCAGCAATGCCAGCAGAAGCAGCCAAGGGAATTTCAGTGTAGATACCAGGAGACAAGCACACAATCTGTTTTAGCTCCACAAAATACTGAAACCCATGAGGGTAAACCCTCATTCCAGAACAGAGACTGAACTGTGGGCAGGGAGCTCCACTGGGGTCAGAAATCCTCTACCAACATCTGCTCTGCAAATGTTCCTTGCAGCCTCAGATGCATGTCCCCATATGGCTGTGAAGGGTTGGGCTGATGGAACCACATTGCTAGGGATTCACTCACCATACCCTCCCGCTCCCCTCCCTGCCTTTTCTGTCCCGAAATTCCTTTCCACCTGGCTGAACCCCTGAGGACTAGAGCTTTCAGTTCAAGAGAAGTACAAACACTTTGCATGCTGTTCCCTGTCCATATACAGTACAATGACACCATTCTTTTTCTCCATTGAATGTCTTTGCCACCAACAAAGGAACACATGCTATGTTCTTAATAGAGCGTTACAATAATTATGCAAAAGCAGTACATTGGGTTACAGTAGATGTCATACCTTTCTCCTCTGAATCTTATTTTTTTATTTTTCTCATGGACTGGCTCCTGTCTGAGGTGTTTGGGGTTTGGGTTTTTTTAACAGTTTTACAATGAAAACCCATCATTGCAACTATATAGTTGCGTATCTTTTCCTCCATTCTTAAAAATGACTGTTCCCTTTTCACTGCTATAGGACTTTAAAAGTCTCAACAACAGTTTAGGGAGCCATTGCAATAATGCCTAAAAACCTGGGAGGTTTCAAAGCCCAGCAGCTTTCATCTATTTGGTTTTTATTTTATTTTTAGTTAAATACAGTGGAGGCCAAAGAGGACTAGATAGGCAGCCCTGCAATGCAAACTGATTACTCGTGAGACCAGATAAATCAAAACACTCACACTGCAAATTATTCTCTTCTTTGCATGTTTCACTGTTTCGCTCTGAGACACAGTCGCGATTTTCTATGGCCCCCTGAAACATGTAAGTGTAGGAGGCAGAGTGGATATTGCTGTACCACAGATACTTCCCGGGTCTCTTCTGCAAGCCTTTTAAGACTCAGCTGAATCACTAAGACACTGACCTGAAAGACCTAAATGTGATTGGACACATTCAATCCTCCTGAATCACCATTGATTTCAGTGGAGTTCAATCAAGGATGAGTTTGATCCAGTCTGCCTTTTTCTTCTTTTCTTTCATTTTGTTGTACAGAAAACAGCTTTATTTCACACCCCTCATTTTCCAGCATGGTTTTGTGTTTCCGCTCTCATGTCTTCCTAAGGTTTAAAATTTTCTCCTTAACTTCAGGTAACAGAAATGAACATGAAATAGGTATTTTAAAAATAAGAATTTTGGTGTGCATGGTTCCAGCCAAAAATATTTGCATTTTAGGTGGAAAGTAACAGATTTCACAGTGTTTTAAACTAAGTTAGGCTGGTATATCCCTTTATTTATAAATAATCTTTTCCTCCCAAGCATCATTTGCACTTTATATCCTCAGTACAACTCATAACATTTGCTAATTTTATAGGAAAAATCATAGGAAACATCAAACAGTATATAATGGATATTTCATTAGGACATACTTATTTTTATTAAGAGGAATTATTTGGCTCCTTTATTGACCTTTCCCTGGATGTCACCCAAAGGGTAAAGAGGACCAAACAGTCCTAACCTCTCTGTTTAGACTGCTCAGAGTGGTATGAACAGGAGCAGTCTGAACTATTCACGATGAACTAACTTGAATTCTTTCATAAAAGCCAGCACAATACAGCTTGGTACTAGTCCACCCAGAAACATTCTAGAAATTTAATTGGAATTAACTTTTAAAGTGGGTTAATTATATTACATTAAATCTTTGTGTGGACACTCTTATTTAGAATTTAATTTAAGCTAAATTGAATCAAAGCCACTGTAATTTCAATTAAGACTGTCCATAAAAGAATGTAATGTAGTTTAGCTAGTGCCTTTTCAAAGTTAATTTGGATTCAGTTTCTTGAGACCCCATGTAGACATTAGGAACTTTTGTCCTGTATTGACTTGGGCTCGATTCAAACCAATTACATAAAGGTAAAAAGGTTTTCTACCTCATCACTGATCCCTTGGGTTATTCAAGTCCCATTTTGCTCTTCTCACTTCACTAATTCAGTTGATAAAACACAGTTTCTCTCAACCTTTTTTGTTTGTTTCACCTTTTATATTTTGCTGTACAGATATTTATGTAGGGGGAATCAGGCAACTGTACCAGAAGAAAGTTTACAATAGCCCCGATAACAAAATTCTCTTAATTACAACACGTGCCAAGCATGATATAATGGAAAGTCATACAAGTACCTGCAGGATTTCACTATCTTATGCCAGAAACACCTCAGCGAGTAACAATTAAACCACAGTGTATCCGTAACTATTCAAAGGACACTTTCTTAATCCCTTTTTGGTTTATTATCAAAGCAAAATCACAGATCCCCATTCAGAAGGCATCTTTAGTATAACAACAACCCTTAATAAAAAATTATATGATGTTCTAAAGCACTGCTCCAAAACAATGCAATTTTCACTCCTGTCACACTGGGGTCATTACTCTGAAACAGCGTAGTATGTCTTTGTTTTTAGCAGACCAGTAGTGATTTAAGACAACATCTACTTAAAGGTACTACGGTGATACTTCATTTCAAACAAATTAGCTTTAGTCTCATAGAATAGTATCGATTTTTTTACATGGAAGCATTAAATTGTATAAATTAATATCCTTTTCAACAACATACTACAGGATTTCAAACTAGCAGGCAAAAATCTGCAGGTTAAGTATATGAAATATTAGAATGTTGTGTCTTTTAAGAGATACAAAGGCAAAAAATTGCAAGTCTGACTGAATCCAAGATGTGAGCTCTGATTATTTCCAAATTTTTCTCCCCATTTGTAAACTATAAAAACAGTTGTAGGAAATGTCAGATCAAAACACCACAGTCTAAAACGCATATACACATGTAGCCAGTGCAATGAATAGCAATAAAAAAAAATAATTGGCAATTAGAGTATATACTTGCCTTTAAGAAAGTTTCATCCTAATATCAGAAAATTGGAGTCTAGGTTTTAAAGCCCAAAACATCCTTTCCTAAATTACAATACGTGCATTTGTATACTGAATGTGCTAGTGCTGAATATTCTTGTTACCTATACAAATAATTTTCTGAGCCTTGCTGAGCTCTTCACCTCAGTAGATAATATAAACTAGAAGACAGAAATGTTTTAGTTTGATGAACGTATAATGCAGTTGGGGATTAGTAGCAGTTTCTATACTTTGGCAACAGAGATGCTCTGGTAAAATGTGAAGACATTTAGAAAGATTTTAAGATTATTTTGAGATTAGCAAGTCAGAGGATTGTGCATTTCAGTGGCATAAAAAATAGAGTTTGTGCCGTAAGAAGTGCAGTTTTTCCAAATGCATTTTTTAATATGTAAAACAGGGCAGACTGAAGGGTGAAAGGAAATTATATTAAAGCAGACACGCAGAATCTGCACCAATGCCTTTTTGGGGTATGAATTAAAATAGGTATCTTCCTTAATACTTCTATGCCATATGTGCTGTGTTAAGAAAGGTGTTTTCCTTTTTTAAATTCTGAATTATTTGATGTTGAGTTGCAGAAGTGTTTGATAGGTATGCATAACCTTGGTAACTATAGGCTGTATTGCTAGCATGCATTATTCTAAAATACCTTCTGGGAGAAACATACCCAGCTAATAACACACTAAAGCACTGGAGTCCATTTTGCATCACTGCATTTGTAGTGGCTAACTGAGTCCAAATTACTCCCTCATTCTGTTAATAAACAAAGAGACAAAGAGAAAAAGAGAAATGAGATAAAAAGTTAAGGCTGCAAATAGCCTCGAGTCTGGCAAATGATGGTTAAACTTCTTGTCCTTGGTAACTATGGAAACCCCTTAAGGTAAGAGTAGAACACAGGCATTTTGTGGTCTGCAATTTACAAGCTGTTTATTTAATTATGAAGGAATATGAAACTGTTAGGGGCAATGCAATTATCATACTGTGATAGTGTTTTGAGAGAAAAAAATAGGTACAGAGAAATATAAGAAGTTAATTTTTTGGAAAATTACTTGTTTTAGGACTTTGATGAAACTGCAGCACATTGGTTTTTACTGAGATTCGTGATTTTTTTTTTCCAAAAGGGTGTGGGGAGCTAAAATTAGTAACACGACATTTTGCCATAATACTCCTCAGTAGATTCATAGTAATTATGTCCATTCTATGCCTCATGAACAAAACCAAGGTCAGGGTGTGTTTCAATTAAACCCTAGGTGTTACCAAAGTGCAGCACAGCCAGAATAGCAAGCACATTATTACCAGATCTATCACTGCTGGGCAATGAATAGGTCACAGGTGCTCTTGCATACAGTATTTGTACACCTTTAAATATTACAAGTGGGAAAATGTTTCAATTCAATTTAGGAGGCAGCTAGTGAAATAAAATTAAGAGTGAAACAATGTGATGACTCAGGGGGACTGTAACAACTACTTACAAGTATTTTCCTGTATCTGAACAACAAACTTTGACCCGATACTTCTGCTGTTGGGAGTTGTATGAACATAGGAGCCCCAGGGCCCTTTGCATACAATGGGAGTTTTGACAACAATCCATGCTTGATTGGATCACCTTAATAAGGCTTCAAAACCAAACACATCCTCGCAAGGCCTCTGGAAAGGAGATAGGTAATATTATTCTAGTTTATGGCTGAAGAAACTGAGGCAATAATGGATTAAATCAGTTGGCAAAATTTAGCATGTATCTACGTGATGCTTTGCAAACATGAGTTTCACGCTCCATGCTGACTAGATGCAATGAGTATTGCTCCAAATGATACCCATGTCGTAACCTTTAGCTTGTTGCTGACTCCAAGCTAATGTGCCGCACAGTGCTGCCCCAGCCTGGCCCTAAGAACACAAAGACAGATACTGCATCTGAGCAGAGCATGGATGCACCATCCTCACAGCAGTCCACAAGATTCCAAGTGGATACACTACAATGAAAGGTGTCAGCAGCAGAGGCAGGACAGGGACACAGAACTCCTGAATCACATTTCCACCAGAATGTGGATTTATGTACATATGAAAAGGTGTGATCATCAAGTTTTAGAAGACCAACATTTAAAAATAAATTTCCTTAAATATTAGAAAATATTCTGTCCTGTTCTACAGATTCCTGTATTACTCTTCTTACCATCTTGTACACCTTCCAGAAATGCATTGGATATCCTAAATTTGTGATTTTAGCTGCGTATTCTTTCTGTCATTCCTTCTCCTACAAGACTGTATTCAGATGCTGTTCTGGTTTGGTAGGTATTATCAAGTATGTGCCACAAACTGTTGATCATAGAATCATAGAATTGTTGAGGTTGGAAAAGACCTTTAAGAACATCAAGTCCAACCATTTAAATACCCCCAGGGATGGGGACTCGACCACTTCCCTCCATAGTCCGTTCCAATGCTTGACAACCCTTTCATTGAAAAAATTTTTCCTAATGTCCAATCTAAACCTCCCCTGGCAAAAATTGAGGCCATTTCATCTTGTCCTATTGGCCATTACCTGGGAGAAGAGACCAACACCCACCTGGCTACAAGTCCTTTCAGGTAGTTGTACACGGCAATAAAGTCTCCCCTCAGCCTCCTCTTCTCCAGGCTGAACAACCCCAGTTCCCTCAGCTGCTCCTCATCAGACTTGTGCTCCAGACCCCTCACCAGCTTTGTTGCTCTCTTCTGGACATGTTCCAGCAATGCAACATCTTGTGGTGTGGGGCCCAAAACTGAACACAGTATTCGAGGTGCGTCCTCACCAGCGCCGGGTACAGGGGCACGATCACTTCCCTACTCCTGCTGGCCACACTATGCCTGATACAAGCCAGGATGCTGTTGGCCTTCTTGGCCACCTGGGCACACTGCTGGCTCATATTCAGCCGGCTGTCAACCAGTACCCCCAGGTCCTTTTCTGCCAGGCAGCTTTCCAGAAAAGGATGCTATAGATGGCAAGTTTGAAGAAATACATTATGAGTTTGAAATTATGATTTATGATGTTTGCTATGCTATTCCTTCTTGAAACTCATTGGACATCTCATGAGAAGTGTTCCTCTCTTCTACCCAGAGAACAGGCATCAGACACTGGTATGGATCACCTGGGACTCAGTCCAATCCTTCCTACAATGGGAGTGGGCAGGGACTCCTGTGGACCTGTTATCACCTTTTCCCTGTGAACTGTGCTATGGTCTTCTGATACTTGGCCACAGGAAAGCTTTCATATAAGCCTCGTGTCAGACAGAGGCTTGGCAAACCCCAACTGATTTTTAAATGGAAATGTTTAAAACAACCTGACAAAAATTCCTGCCATAGGATTGTACAAGTGGCAAAATATGACATTTAAAATTCATTATCATTTGGGGTTGTCCAACTAGGAAGATGTAAATCATTTGAAAAAAACCCAACAGTTTACATTCAGGGAACTATCCTCAACAGCTGAAGAAGGAAAGCAAAGAGAGAAATAGTTAAAAGGTTCATATGCATTTCCCATGCAACTAGGTAAAGTATCTTCTGGCACCACTGCACCAGTCCAGGATAACATGAACTCCACCTTTCCCCTTTGCAATAACCATATCCTCTCAAGTGTCAGTCCTTCTGCCACAAACATCTGTTTCTGTCCTAGTAAAGGACTGATGATGTTTCATGGACCACAGTACTTCTGAAAGATCATATGCTCCAAAACCAGTTTCACTCTAAAGCGACTAATTACTGATGTTTTAATTACTAAATTCCAATAACAAGTGCATTAACCCCCGAATATGTTTGTATAAAGCATAGTCATAGGGTCACACGTGTATATATATGACTTCATTTGAATTTTACTTTCACAGGTAAAAAACATCCTTTCCCTTAACAGCTTAGTCAAGCACTGGAAGCAAAACCAAAGAGACAAAACTAAGTCAAATTTTATAACTGTGTCATCTACTTTGAACATTGCAAAGAAAAATAATTATGTATTTTTACTTTAACGTGTTTTAATTTTATTCAAATATTAAATTAATTCTGAAGTAACTTGTTAATACTGGGGCATTCTGTTTATGTGCTGAAATGAGGCACTAGCATAATCCCGTGTCATCCATCCCAATGTGTTTTCCTGTGCTATCCAAAACATAGTGCATATCCTCGCAGAATATAGAGACTGATTCAAGAATTGATAATGTAAATCTGCCTGGAAAAGTTACCATTAACAAAGAAAGCTTTGAATGCAGTTTGGTGCAAATCAAAGGCTCCAAGGGAGTTTGTGAGAAACAGTGGTGAATTATATGAGTTATTCTCTTTCTGTCCAGACTATCTATAAATCCAAGAATCATAACTGATAAAGACAGAGAAGATGTTATCTCTCTGAAACTTTACACTGTGATAAGTCTTATAGAGAAAAATAATAATTACTTCATATTTTCATGTAGACATGGTTTTAAAATTGATGAATATACATTTATGCAATGAAATATCTTCTCTATGTAGGCTGCTCGCAGTCTGCTTATTGAAATCACTGGCCAAATTCAAAATATTATTACATCAATATGAAATTCATATCAGATCCAGGAAAGCTGGCATATACTTCTTCAGCAAATGATCATTTTCACTGAAGTGCTGTTTATCTGCTTCAAGTTAACCAACAGAATACAATGTCCAGTATCAGCAGTGCTGCCTGCTTGTTCAGCTGTTCAGATTCTTAAGTGCTGATACAATATTCTATGTTCATGAGCCCACCACAGACTTTCACTTTTAACTAGATCCATGAGAGATAATCATGGGTAAAAAATGACTCCTAGAGAAACCAATGGGAGTTTTATCTTTGATTTCAGTGCAGTCAGGACTCCATCTCATATGCCAATAAGAATTTGCTATACAGAGCCAACTGCAGATTATTGCTGATGTAAGCACTAGAGCTTTGATGCCATTCTTTTAGGATAGTTTTCAGGAAGATGGAAATTTAATTTTCATTGAATTAAAACTGTCACATAACATAAAAGGAAAAGTAGTAACTGAGACAGCTAAAAAGACAGAGTTCATGTATGTGAAAGCGTGCTGGAAAACAAAAGTAATGTAATATTTTAAAATGTCAAGACATTAATATACTGGCTTCTTAAAAGATTTCAAGAAATTACTTTGCTACTTTAAAAACGTATAGCAAGAGAGTGAATCCAAGGTTCAAAAACAATTTGAAAATTATCTGTCCAAAGTAGAATAAGTTTGATAGCTGATGTTATTCAAGGATATGAATATGCCTGTTTGCAGTGAAGCTTTCCATTATTATGGGGACTTATATAGTAATACAAATCTATTTATCACAGACAGCGGTGATACCGCCTATTATTAAGGATGTCCAACATCTGCCATTGTGTAAATCTGCTTTCAGTTTCTTACAACTTTGTAAAATTTTAACCATTTACAGATTAAATGTTCCATGCTAGGGATATACCTATAGTATAGTCACTGAAAGTTGTACAGACACTCTCAATGCAGCTTTAAAGCAGCTGTCATACCTTATGGTAACAAATAGTTACAAAAAAAAAGGAGAACATTACTGATAAAAGCCCAAGTACTGTATTCAGGTTGGTTTTTTCATTCTGTACATTGAAAGACACAGAGTTACTACGGCAAAAGTATGATCTAGTCATACCGTTAAAGACAGTATCAAAACACAAAGCAGCCAGTGAAGATTGCATTCAACACATGTATTTATGCACCCGTAGGTATACCTATGTATACACAATGCACTTTGTAAAATACAGTTCAACACTATATATAAAAAAACCTATTTGTTTCCTATCAGGAAAATATTTTCTGAATTTTTAAGTTATAACTATTGCTCCACCCTGAGCACATCAAAAATACAGCTGAATGACAAAAGTGCTAATGTGTCCAGATCTCTCTGTCTGAGAACTATTTCCTGGATTCTTATCTATACTCTACTCCAGAATGATGCATAATGATAAGTACATTAAATATTTTCAGGCAGTCATTAGCAGGGGGCCATGTAAGCACTTCAAGTGCACAAATACATTGATAATGCAGTCGTCCCATGAAGTATGCACATGAAGACTTTGGGCATCATCAGGCACTCTCTTACCAGAGTATTTCACACCAGTTCCATGTGGTTGTGGGCTGCTAAGAACAATGATAAATATAAGTGCTAATGTTATTTAAAAACCAGTGCTGTATACTATATACATCCCCAGCATTGCTCTGCCTTACAGAACTACATCACATAGTGGACTGTTTAGTCTGGAAGACTATATAATTGATTGTAGAGTAGATTTTGCTATTTACTTGATATTTCTATCTATATCCACTTGTGCAAGCATGCCTAATGGCAGCTTTTACCAAGGAATTGGCTGCCTTTGACTTGCAAGAATGATTTTAAAACCTGGATTCAAGCATTGTGGGAAAAGCACCTTCATTTCTTTACTCATATTGCTGTCCATATGCTTCAGAAAGCTCAGGAAGTGACAAGATGTAATAACAACAGCTAGAACCAGCAAAGACTACAGGGAGTTATGCCTCACATTTTTCACACACAAGCAGAGAGATCTCCTTTACTAGACCTGATTTCTGGACTGGGATCTAAATCTCAGACGGATTACATGGAATACAGGAGAGCTGCCTCATATCAGAGATAAGGAGCATGCACAGATTTAAGAACTTCCTCTAATACTGCAGCAACAGATCTAAACCCAAGCTATCACTATCAGGGAGGGGATGATGGAAAAAAAAAATAAATCTTATGTGAGTTCCTCTATGGCTCTGAGGAGGAAAAAAAGAGTTATATACAAAGCACATTCCTGTGGCTCCTTTTCTTTAGAATTCTTTCCACTCCAGAATTGTGAAGGCAATCTTTTTCTCTGAAATTCTACAGAAATTGGTTGAATTTAGTCTAGTTCTCAGATGGGATAAACTGGCATTGCTCCATTCAAGTCAATGAAACCAGAATGATTTTTATTCCAGCTGAAGTTTGCGACCCTTGTTACCCTCTAAATTAGACTGATCCCTTCTTGAGGAATATCAGGAAGCTCAGATAGCCAATTGCTATGAAAATGCAGCTTTTATAAAATGGGCTTCAAATGGTAAAGATAAATGCTTCTATTTGTGTAATAAATAAGATCTCTCTTCTGATTGCTGAAATGCTGAAAGAATGGTAATCATGCATTAAGAATGGATGTAGTTATAGTTCTCAAAAAAAAAAAACCTTTCCTTTTTCTACATAATAAGTTATCTCCTTTCTTTTTCTCTTTTTTCTTCCTTAGTACCATGAAATATAGGGTTGCAATGGTAGATATGAAATAAAAACAGCAAAGATACCCCAGAACGAATGAAGAGAAGTCCTTATCTCCAACTTTCATAATGTGTTATGTCTGGTGTACATGGGATTTAGGAGTTTTTACACTGACAAATAGATGGTAATAGCTTACGGTTATATACTGACCTTTATCAAGAAGTTTCTCTGTGAGCTTTAAGTCCTATGTTGACAAACAACATATATATATATATATATATATCAGAATCACCTTATTCTCCAGTGAAATCTAGCTATTTCTGGAGAGAAACATAGCAGATTTTTTATAGTTTACCATGTTATATCAATACCAAAGACTGCTATCTTCAACTGAACTCGAAGGCAAACTTTAGAAATGTAGGGTATGTATCTATGCTCAAATTTGATGTACAACAACAATTATAGTAAACTTCACTACAGTTTTGAAAGTGCATTTTTGACAGAAGGCTTGACTCCGAGAGGAGTGGATTTCTCATTCACTTGTATCATGTTAGAGAACAGTATTTCTGTCAGAACAGCAGTAGAGCACTGCTGTAGGATTAGCTTGGAAGAACAATCTGCTTTTATGAAATTACTGAAGTAGCTTCTTGCAACTCTCTGTCTTATTCAGCAGATATAACGGAGCTTTTTCAGGACAGACAGAAAGCTAGCTATCCAATGCAAGCAGACTAGTACTCCACATCCTTTAGCCAACGGTAACATATGCAGACTGATAATCTATCTATCAGTATTTCCAGAAGCGTGTGCTAGACAGTCTCTCTTATCCCTGACATCTGTCTTGAGTGAGCCAGGGCATGAGAGATTACTTAAAAAAAAAATTATCGTACCTCTTGTCCTGGTTTTGGTTGGGATCGAGTTAAATTTTCTTCCTAGTAGCTAGCATAGTGCTGTGTTTTAGATTTAGTACTAGAAGAATGTTGGTAACACACTGAGGCTTTAGTTTTTGCTAAGTAGTGCTTAGACTGGTCAAGGACTTTTCAGCTTCCCCTGCTCTGCCAGGGGCACAAGAAGCTGGGAGGGGGCACAGCCAGGACAGCTGACCCCAACTGCCCAAAGGGCTATTCCAGACCATATGGCATCATGCTCGGAGGGAGTTGGCCAGAGGTGCGGGGCGGGGGGGAATGAAATCACTGCTCGGGGAGGGGCTGGGCATCAGTTGGTGGGTGGTGAGCAATTGCATGTGTATCACTTGATTTGCATATTATTATTATTACTAATAGTATTATTATTACTACTGCTATTTAACTTCCATTATTAAACTGTTCTTATCTCAACCCACACGTTTTCTCTTCCAATTCTCTCCCCCATCCCACCAGAAGAGGGGAGTGAGCAAGCGGCTGTGTGGTGCTTAGTTGCTGGCTGGGGTTAAACCACGACACCTCTTCTTAAAAGTGAATACAAGTACTGCAAGACAGTAGCTATCATTTCGTGGAATCTATAAACATTCAGTATCTGCTGTTTAGACTGCCTTCAGCAACTGCTGCTTCTTTTCTTCCTTAAAACATGTAACAAATTAATGCTCAGTGGCAAACACTGGGATTTAAAGTCCTCTCTATAGGTAACCACAAGAACAAGAGAGCAAAGCTGTGTTAAATTGTTACCGTAATTCTTTACAGCTGTTTACGGGGGGAGAGTTTGCTTCTGCTCCACAAAGCAGCCCAGCAATGTAACCTGCAAGATTGCAGTATACTGCAGTCAGCAGAACAACCTCAATAGTTTCTCCTTAATGTATAAAAGTAGCATAGCAAGACACCTTTCAGTTTAATTAAGGGTCTGCCAGGAACTTACCAACTTCATTCTTATTTCTTAAAGAGTACTAAATCCTCCTTTTAAAATTTCATTTACCTGCAGCCTGGTGTCCAAGTTGTCAGCATTTTTTTTTTTTTTTCCTTAAGTATAGCACAAATTGCTAAGTCATTTCAAAATTACACAGCAGCAAAAAGAACAGATTTTTTTTCTTTTAATGGTTTGGGGTGCTTTTCTTCTCACCAGGATCCCTCACATTTATACTAAATACAGCTTCATTTTTCAAAATGAAATTTAACAAGCAGTACTTAAGAGTGAGAAAGGCACTTACTAGACCATATTCAATTGCTCTTCACTGCTATTCTTTATCTCCCAATTTTACTGAGAGGCAAAGTAAGAACGTACTAGGGAGTGAGAGGAATAATTCCATTAGTGATTGCTGAACAGACAATGCTGACACTGCAGACAGTACACCTGAAAGTTGATATAGAGCTACTACTGCCCTCTTATTGAAATTCTGATTCTCAGACTGTTGATTCAAGGATTTTGAACACAGGTTTGCTGCACTTTCCTTGCAGACTGCAAGGAATAATGGCTGATTCCATTTGCAACAAAACCACTTTCACTTAATTTCTCCCTATATATTGTGTATGCAAGGTCTATAGCTGGACACAAACTCTGAAGGGATCACTATTGATTAGTTTGGGCATTCAGTCTTTCCTTTCTCTCATCCATTAGTATGAACTAGCAAATCTATCCTAAGGAGCAGCCTTGTGAGCACCTTGTGCCTTATGAAGGTCGTTGGCCATGCCACTCTGCCCATTACATGGCAATCATCAATAACATGAATAAAATTCAAAAATCCAGGCTTCATACTTCAACTAAAGTGACCTGACTCTTCATCCCCCTGAGAAAAAAGTTCTCTTTTCTGAACGCATGCTGAATTTTGCTATCTTGGAATGTTCTTTTAATGGGAGTTTTCCATTTCAATTCAGTGCATGAAGATCAGGTCATTCAACACAAAATTACAGTTATGGAATCTGAGCCAGTGCTCTACAGCATGAAGAATGCCTGTAGAAAGTCCTGTCTGCTGTAATAGTGTTTACTGTCAAAAATAAAATTCACAGGCCAGATCCATAGCTTGTATAAATCAGTGTAGCTTCACTGGCACAGGATCTGGCTCACTGCATCCATTTAGAGTTTCTCAAACTCCTGATCCTACAGTTTTATCCAAGTGCTGGTGACAGCCAACTGAGGGCAAATGGATTACACTTAAGAAAAAAAACAACAGAAAAGGTTATTACCTCTCTTTGTTCATTGTTAATGAACAAGAATGAAGATTACTGTTTTAATATCTGTCTGGTAATTAGTTCATTATATTCTTATGAAAATTGCATTTAATGCAGTATTTCTCAAAAATGCTTGAACTTAACAGCAGTGTCAAAAAATCCCCTACAACTTTTTGTGTCTCTGTCCTTTACAATGGCTATTGGATTTCTGTCACACAAAATAAGCAAAGGGAGGTTTCTAGGAGCTGTGGATGATGGTTATGAGGAATTCAGGGTTTGATACACATGAGAGTCTTCTCTCTGGAATGAAGACATTAAAAGGTGCAGAGTGCAAGTATTTAAATTCTATTTTTTACTCCTCTCCTGATGAATTATGACTTGTCAAAGCCATACCATAATTAACAAATTCAGGATCAGTACCCAAAGGTCCCAGGTTCAAGCTTTCTTTTTTTTATTTTTACCTAACCAATGTTGTCTTCTTGATAGTATTAAATCCACCTTAAGTTTACTTTCATGATCAGGTACTAAATGATCACCTGGTTTGAACTGCAGAAATCAAATTAATCACTTTATCTCCCCTATTTGCCCAGTCAGCTCACTCAAGGATAACTCATGCACCATTGACCAATGAAGTGATTAAGAGGATTTCAAAAGGGAAATTGGGACGATTGCTTCTACATGTTTCTATTATATTGCTGTTTGCCACCTGCCCCTTCAGGCAAATGACATACCTCTCACCAGTACCACATTCTCTTATGCAATATGCAGAAATCTTGCCTTTCTGTTTAAAGTTACAGATCTATCTTAAACATGAGTTAAATATATTAGAGAAGATCACAGCCTTCCATTATCTTGAATGATTGATCTTAATGAGGCCTGATAGCACTTCAACCGAGTTAGAACAAAGTGTATAAAACTATCAGGTCTGTATTAGAAAACAGTACCGATAATCTTTGATCTTTGATTCCTTTTTTACTCCTACAAAGACAAGTATGAGCTAACAGAATTTTTCTTGTTACTCAAAGCAGCTGGTTGCAAAATCTGTAAACTGCAAAAAGGCTTTGCCAAGAGATTGCACTTCAAAAAATTATTCGATAGATGACTGAAGACCTAAGTTTATTGTCCAAAATGCATTTAAAAGTGCAGTATAACTCAAAACGTAGGAGTAGGAAAAAAATTATTCATACTCACTTAATAGGGTAGAACTCTAAATTTTCTGGACATGAAAATGGTGTTTGTCCAAACAAGAC
>NW_009269999.1:2132306-2153637 GCF_000687185.1 Egretta garzetta
TGGAGTATCAGACACCTGTTATACCTGAACAATTCTAAAGATCAGTCTTCACCAGTTAAATTTAAACATGTTATGGAAAAACAGAGTTAAAACTCGGCTTTTGTAAGCAGTTTAGGGATTGTTTACCCTATTACTTTTTCACTCACAGGAAAGCTGAGTGGTGTGTGTGACATTTGCCATTAGTTGCAACTCTTAGGTGAAGGAAGTAGTCCTGTGCCACAGCTAATGGACTTATTCCTGCAATGGATGTAGCAGAACTTCTGTGCTGCATTACTGAAGATTATAAATTTACACCCTGCTGCTGAAAGATGCTGGGAGGGGGGAGCAGGTCATTACTCAGTCTGAGCTGAAGCTGATTTGATCTTGAAACTCAGCAGAGTAGCTTCCTGACTCAAGATCATAGAGTTATGTAGTCTTTCTCAAAAAAGGGTCAGATTAAAAAAAAAAAAAAAGAAGAAGAAAAAAAAGAAGCTCATCTCAGTTAATTACTACAGCCATATCTGGCTCATTAGTGCTATTGACTCATGTGGTGTGAAAAACCAACTGAAAAGGTTGCACCCCAGCAAACTAAGCATTAAAAATGCTCTTTTGTAATTATGAATGAAATAGAATCACTGATTTATGGTTAATTATTCCTTTGACCATCTGATATATCTATAAGTTAAGCAGTAAATAGGTACACAATGCAAAAAACATAGGGCTTGCCAGAGAAAAAAAAATTAATTTAATTAAAAGCTGTATTTTATTTTTAAGTTGTCTCCTTTTTATCCTTTTTTAACATTTTTTATTCATCTCCTCCCCCCTTCCAAAACCACTTGCCAATAGAATTTACTGAACAATAGCCTGTTATGCAATACACTGAAATGTACACAGTGGTTTTGATGATAATAAACTATTCAGAAGCCTGAAAATAGTTTTTGCAGAGCCTGGGGATAGAAAACTAAAGAATTTAATTTCTGCAGACCTTACAAGAGAGTTCTATCCATCCTACAAGATAACCCCAAACCACTACCTAAAAGAAATCATTTTTAATTAGGTTCTGAGGGGGGAATGCTGGCCCCAGTAAAATCATTAGAAAAACACTTTCTTTCCACAAGAGGTTCATTATACTCCATATGTTTTTAGAAGAAAAGAAATGCAGTCCTGTTCAATTTTCACAAGATCTCTATTCTTTTCATCCCTGTTAAAAGCTACATCCCAATCCTCTCTCACTCATATGTATTTCCTTGTGGGTCAGTTACAGACAAGCATAGATACTTGGAGACTTAAAGGACTGAAGCCAGCATACTTCATTATAATCAAATCCTTAATTCCTGAAGTAGGGGTAATGTATCTATCTAGTTTTGAAGACCTGAGCCAGAGCTAATCTTTGTGACTTGTTATTGCATTGTTTAGTGTAATTTTCCTGGAGTTTTTAAAGTCTTTTACATTGGGTTCAGTTGAGTAATCTATAGATCACCTATTTCTAAGTTAGAAGGAGAACAATGTTGCCATGTCCTCTATCCCTAATTTAGCCTCATCCCTTTTCAAGTTCTTACTAGTGCTGCACTCCAGATAGCAATAAGACAAATGATGGAGCTGAGAAAGTGCAGAATTACAGTGTGCAATGGTTGTTTACGCAGAGGGTCTGAAACCATTACCAATCCTTTGAGACAGTCCTGGGAGACTAGGCTTCAACAACGTGAATATTGTGCCATGCAAATGAAACAGAATTGCTTCTGGGGAGAGGTAATGAAATGGGAAGATGAGAGTCGTTGTTACCATTTTCTGTTTCATAGAATAATCATGCCTTAAAGCTGCTAAGACCAGTTCCTCAGATACTTGTTTGCAGTGTGGGATTCCAGACAAATAATGACATATTTACAAATGCTATTTCATCCTGCCAAGGACATTAGCCCAACTGACTACCTATTCTGTTGTTAGCTAAGAGATGAATACATATATGTATAAACATACAAAGCATACATAGTTCACAGACACACATGCTTAAGAACAGGTAGGGGCTGGAATTAAGGTCTCAAAAGGAAATCAGCTCACTTACTGACTCACCCTAGCCTAGCCTTGTTTGAGGGTAGCCATGTGACCCATTAATTTGAGATCTAATTATGCTCTACTACTAAGCACAAATGCAGGGAACTGCGTATACACAAGGAGACATTTCAAACAGTTTTCCTCTGTGGCACGTCTGCAATACCTATTTTTAAAACAGGACCCAAGATTTTACTTTCACTGGAATGAAGCTAATCTCTGCACAGTGAACCAAAAAAGCATTCTCCCAATTAGTGGTGTCTGTATCAGGCCAGACACAAACACGAGAGAATTCTGTTCCAGTCCCCAGAATCAGTCAAAACCCCCTTTAAATATGTCTTGTGGAATTGACAAATATATCTTCTTATGTGAGCAAAAACTCCACATTTTAAAAGAAGTTAGCTCAATTTTTTAATTACAGTAGCTGAAGAAATTTTTGAGTTCTAGTTCATCTTTTGGACCAAACAGCATTGGGAAACAAGTCTACCAACAAAGGAACAAAGATCTGTATAGTCTATCTAAGATTCACCCTGACTTTTCTAAGATTGAATCACTTGGAAACTCTTTCTTTGTTGAAGACCCGTTTCTTTTTACAAAACAGTTCTTATGAAATAACTGATGTTCTTACATCCACAAAATACTATAGGTTCTGTATTTAGTGGTTCATTTGAAAAGATATCCAGCAGCATAACAAAGATGTACAGCTTACTGCGGCTGGGATTCAGCATGCACTAAGACGACCTCCTGAAACTCCCCATCATCAAAGATTTCATCTAAAAGTGTGTCACCCATGGCTTTGGTCCTTCTGAAACCTTCAGGATCAAATTACATTAAACACAGAACATTTTGGTCTTATCATCACCAGCAGCATATTCACAGCCAATAAAAATCAGCAAAGATCACTATTTTTAAAATCACATGTTCACTAGAACATGGAAATCAGGAGCAGTTTCTAAGAACCACTGTAGATGGACAGTGCTTTTATAACCCATTAAAGGTATCTTAATTTGTACATCCTTATCAGGGTTCCACTATTTCAACAAATTGGTGCTTCGGAGGAGCTTTATCTGAACACACAATGTTCCATATCAGTGGCCCTGCAATCAGCAATAAAACATAATGAAACAACATTAACAGCACAGTGTGCTAGCTTGAGCAGCATGTAATTCAATGAGTTTTTTTAGTTTGGCCAGGACAATTCCAACCTGTCTGTAAATTCAGATGGGAAGATAGAAAAGGCATTTTTCACCAAGTCTAAGTTGCATGCGTCCTCTCTGGCTCTCAGCATGATTTTTTCCCGGACCAGTTAAAGGCAGTCTGCCGTTATTACCAAAGTGTTCCTAAGTCCAACCCCAGACACAGAAGGGACTCAGGGCTCTGTGTTTTATAACAGAAGTAGCTGTGCATTCATTTCATAGGCATGCAGAGCCAGTAAAAGAAACTCCTTTCTTCCACCACACACAATTCTCCAGGTACATTGTTAGGCGCTTTCAGCTTCATTTGAAACATCAGGCATTGCTCATTGCTTAAAGCAAGATACTGGACTTCATGGTCGCGTGACCTGATCCAATATGGTGAAGGCTCTCCTTGCAGGCGGCAGCCTGCTAGATCTCTCTCTAACCTCAGCTGCTGCCTTAGTGGTCCTGCTGCGCGCAATGGCCTGTCTGCCGGGGGGAATTTATGGGTATGGACTGCAGGCAAAGGAGGCTGGGCAGCTGGGGGCAGAGCAGCCGGGGTGTGGAAAGATTGTGGATGGCTGGCAGTCCCCACCGGGCTGTACCGCAGGGGGAAAAAAAAAGATGAGAGCGAGGGAGCTGCTGACAGCCCACACGCTGGATGATCAGTTTCTTTCTGAAATGAGGAAAGTAAAACAACACTCAGCAGTGATGAAAAGAAGTAAAAGAGCAGCCCTGAACTATCACTTCTCTCAGTATTGCAGGGACTGGCTCTGTGCCCAAGGCAAAATTACATCTAAACTCTCACACGCAGCTAAGCAGCTGAGAGAGAAATGCTGGAGCGTGCAGGGACTATCTCAGTTCCGTTCCCGTTTCTACTTGATCCTAAAAGCAGCTGAAGATTCCAACCTCAGGATTCAGCCTAAATGTTACAAATGTATATTTTTTGCAGTCTTGTGCATCCAAATGTAGTGTGGTTAAGTGATGCAGGAGTGCCCCTATAGGAGACTTAAAACTCCTTATTCAGGAAAGCTGCAGCTCACAGAAACAGTTTCCCAGTGCTGTGCTCTCGCATCTGTGCTCCACTAAAACCAAAACCAAAAACAAGCACTCATGCCCTCCCCCCAAAAGCAGCTGGTCTCTGCTGTTCTCCACTAAGAGGTACCACTAAGGGTAGAAGCCTACCTAGATTTAAGTGTGGGGGTCAGGGGGTGTTTGTTGGTATTGTGAACATCTGAAGTGGCTTAAACCCACAACTTTACTGAACTGAACTAAAAAGCTACAAACCCCTGTGTTTCCAAGCAGACATTGATACATATTATTAGATGAATTTAAAAGAAAACTCCCTTATGCACATGCTATTTTATAACCGCCATCTGTGCAGGAATCACGCACTTTCCACTGAAGCACTCTGTATTGCCCGCTCTCGGGGATGGCAAAGTGGATGAGAATAATCCCTAGGCTGAGCTATTAAGGCAGTTCCTCAACTGTGTCCCCACATATGAGGGGACATAGGAGCGAAGCTATAGATCAGCTAGCTCCAAGACAGATATTTCATTTTTAAAGATAACTAACAATAGATAACGTTACCAGCCATCTAAAACCATGTTGTTAGCTGTACTTTATGCTGAGTTAGGGTCACTGTCTGTGAGATCAGCCTGTCTGAGAATAAGCAACATACTGTACTCAACCCTCGCCAGGGAAAAGAGAGCTGGTTTTGTTTCTTCTTATTTCAAGTTTAATTTTCTCTTCTTAATCTGAGTTTTAAAGGGTCTCACAGAATGTCAACTCCGTATTGCTTGATGATGGAATTTCATTAGTCTAAGGTGACATTTTAGGTTTTGTTTTAATAATTTCTAGTGTTATTACTTCCTGCAGAGAAGGATTCTTTTAAATCACTGACACATTGCTGTGCACAGTAGAGACCTCCCTTGGCAGGATATGAGACAAAAATCACGTACTGATAGCTATTCATACCCCAAAAGCGGACAGAGAGTAATGAGGAATAAAGCAGTCAGAGGAATTCTGAGCATGGCCATCTTCTGCAAAAAGAGTAATTGAAGGACAAGGCATGTTCTAAAGTTGTTGAGGAAAACCTTTTGGCGTACAGAAGCAATTCCAACTCCTGTGACCATAGTCCAAAATTAAATCTACGGCATTTCCTTCTGCGCCAAACTTAAAAATAAGTATGTATATGCATAGAGATAAAGCATGTGTGAATACACTGTAACTTTATTTGCATTGGCAATATCCTTTAAATAGAACCAGAAATATTCAGCAAACTATGATACCCAAGAATTGTAACAAGAATGTAGCAAAATTCTCTAGAATCAGCTGTCAAAGTCCGGCTCTATATTTTCTAAGTTACCTAGCATTTCTACAAATTTTCACTTACCCTAGCCAGCTGATTTCATCAAAATCAATGCCCAGCTCCCAAATTCTATTCTATTAATTGTTTGAAAGGAAGTTAACCCTTAGAATGCAAGCCGATGTGCGTGAACACAGCATGCTCAAAATCTATTTTAAAATTGTGTTTTATTGATGGTGCATATAAATAGGATTTAAGCATTCAAAAATCTAGTAAGATATAGAAATGTTTGACAAAATTATTTTTGTATCTGCTACTTCCCTTTCTTTTGAGGTCAGACAAAGACAAACCATTTTTTAGTCACTTGTTTTCATAAATCTCTCCAGAGAGCTCAGTTTAAAAATATGGCTTTTTCCTATATAAAAACAAAAAATGTTTTTTATTAGAAAGATCATGAAGAGTGATGTCAATCTTAACAACGAGGTTATCAAAGCCCTTGGACACGAATTTACACTTTGCATTGTTTAGATATTTATATCTTCCATTAAAGAAACAAATATTACAAGAATGTACTGTCAACATAAATTTTAATTTAAGCCCAGGAGACTATTTGCCTGGTTTTCACCTTTTTTTCTTTATATTTTAACATTTTCCTGCAGTACCATGATCACAAATAACAGCATTGTGTTGGCACATGAACTGCAGAAGCAAGACCTGATTGGTGTTTATTCATTGTCCAAGCTGAAGAAAGTGCAGAGTGCAAAGAGCACATGCATTAGCTATAAAAATTCTGTCAGCTTTAATAATTTACGTTATTATTAGTAACACTGTGTGAGCAGGCATGTTTCCCAGGATTCTCTATACACAAGGCAGAGTCCAAAATTCATGCCTTTCCTGTGGTTAGGCTTTATTATTTCATGAAAAATAACAAAATAGCTTAACATTTAAAAAGATGAATGTTTCTACATAGACCTCCTCAAACTTAGCTGCTGGTAGCTTTCCTCCCTCAGGATGACTTAATCTTTCCTCTTCAACAGAGCTATTCCTAATTCCTTTATATTTAGGTCATGATAATGAGTTACCTGCCTCAGTGAGTCATTGTGCTGCTATTGACAGTTCTTATGATTTTGTAATGAGATATTATTTTTAAGTGTCAAATTATATTACCATCCTGCAGCCAGTCATGATGCTTTCTGTACTTTGAAATGACTAGTGGCCACATTTCTATACTGGGATTTGCTGCAGAAGCAGCTACAATCCATGTGTAAATATCCACTGCTTTTTGCTGTTTTTAATAAAATAAAGCCAGGCTTCACTGAGAGTTAATGGCCACCTCCTAGATTTGATTTTATGCTTAGTGGGCTGAATAATAAGACTGGTCAGGAATTTTACAAGACATTATTTTTTTCACAAAATTCTTGGCAATAAGACAAAGTTGTCAGGGCTTCCAGTGGAGTGGGAAGCCCAGAAAGTGTGTCAGCCCTATTTAGAGACAATATCTAAGACCATCATTCTGCCTGCTGCAGAGTGAGGGACCTGGTAGCCCTGGAGCACGTGCCACTGAAGCTCTGTAAGTCTGGCTTAAACTGGTTCTCCAAGAGTTTCTTGTTGCCCGTCTTTGCACCAAGGCCTATATAAGAAGGAATGTCAGCTTCCTCAGCAGCTTGGGAATCTTAATTTTTTTTTCTCACTTCAGTTTGCTTCAAACTGTATCTCAGACTTCCTAGGTCACATGGAATTTGTAAAGTTCATTTTGCAATTAAAATTTTTGCTTTTATTTCTTATTTGTGCAGTAATGAGTTTCAGCATCCAGCCAGTTTTACTGTGTAAAGGGACGGACATATGTAGGAAGAATGGGATAGTCTGCAGAAGGTTGAGGATAATGCAGATAAATGAATTCCATAATGCAGGGGAAAAACCGTGCAAAGGATTGAGAGCTGTAATGGATAAATCTACAAAAACTATTTTATAGCCATCAAAAAAGCACATTAACATCAGGAATTATTAGAACAAAAAACATTGCCATTCCCTCTTTAAATGCTTGACAGTAATACTTCTTGAACACTGCAACGTTTTAGAAAGGGTATATAGTGGAACTGAAGTTTACAGAACAGCAGCTAAGGTGATGAAAGACAGGGAACAGATTCTATATGCATCATGACAAAATGGTCTAGAATTTTGTAAAAGAAACAAAGGAGGGCAAAATAATGGAAGTCTATGACACAACACATGATATAGAAATAATTAATAGGAATTGACCAGTTTTTGCTGCTTCTCTCTATACAAGCATTAGAAAGTATAATGTATCAGAACACAAAAGGAAATACTTTTTCAGAAAGCACATAGTTAAACAAATGGATGCTGGACAAGCATTTGGAAGAAAATCCAATAAGAGTTATTAAATATAAATCCACTTCAGGCTCAGAAATTCATCTGAGCTGAAAACAGCCAGAGACTTCTGAAGAGTACCTAGTTAGGGAAGAAGCTCTAGCTCTTTGGTGTGTTCATATAATTCTTTCTGGAAACATAATACCAGCACAGACAATCCTGTGGTGATACTGAACCAGTGTCACCATCCTTATGTTAAGAAGTATTCATCATGATAAAAGCAGTTACCTGGCTGACCTTGCATCAAAAACTGAGGAGACATGCTAGTAGATAGAAAAAGTATCACGAGTACCACAAAAATAACATCCCAAAGAAGTCTCAAGTTGAAAATACTGGAGAGTAAATCAATAAATGATTATTATGCTTTTCTTCTCTTCCTATATTTCTTCCTACATATCTACTCTGTGCTACTACAGGAAAAAGATACTGAACTACGTGAACCTATAGCCTAACTTGGAAAGACCATTCTTATGTTCCTGCTGTTAAGAAAGGATGTCAGAAACCAGAAATATTAACAATAGGAAACATGTTGATCAGATTAGATCAGATCAGATCACATTGACCAGATCTTCCAAAAGACTAAGCTCCCTAAGTGAAAATCTCCTAGTGAAAAGGAGATAGCACAGTGATAAGAGAATAAAATGGAAAGAGCAAATACAAAACTACTTTGTTAGATATGAGGAGGTTTACCTTTTTGATTTTGCATTTCTGCATGAATTTGGGACTTAAATCTGAAAACAAGTGCATGACTAAAGCACAAAAAGAAAATGAAGAACACATCTCACAGAGTGTGAATAATGTTCAAGACAAAACTCTTAAATACTTAACATTGATTGTGGTAGAGTCAAGAGAACATAATGAACCCTGTCTTAACTGGATTGGTACCTGCATACTGAGTGGGATGTTTTAATGTTGCTGGTACCAACAACAAATGAATAATTTCCTTTTAACAAATCCAGTATCTTTTTCTTTTAATAAACCTACACCTCAAGAAACCTCTCTTAATTCAAGAGGTGTAGAAAGATTTGTTGAGTCAGTGGAGATGTTTTCCAATAACAGAGCAAAATAATAAACAATTCTACACGTGGTCTAGGAGCCTGAAAGAAAAACTCTATCAAGTATCTGCAGTGGAACTCTACCAGACAATACACCATTTGCTACTGTATTACAAACAGAATATCTAAGTAATAATAGAATTCCACACTATTCACGACTAGTGCAGACAGAAATAATTTATTTTCCTCTTGTTGAACAGCTTACATCCTATCAATGCTACACAGTAAAATAAGAAGACAAATAGAAAACAGTTGATTTCTTTCTCGACAGAATACGTTTCGAAGTTAGCCTTAATGACAAGAAAACACAATGAACAGGAATATTTGTCATGAGAGTGCTATGGACACATGTATTCAAACACATGCACACATATGCACCTGTGCATGGTGCGCACACACACAAATCCTTGTTTCTCATTCCCACCCCATCTGCACTAAGTTTCCACCTCTTAAATCACTTTAAGTGGCTGAAAAAATGTTTCCTTTGATCCTTGGTTATGTATTTGGCCAAAGTCTTGATGCCAGCAGGGGATTTATCTCAGTGTTTGAATCCTTGATTTAGTGACTGACATTATTAAAAAATGGACATGTTAATTGCCACTGGAACTTTTCATTAAATAGTAATTCTTTACTTATACCCTAAGATTCAATATAGGCAAACATCTCTAGATTGCCTACCAGCTAAAATTGCAGAGCACATATACAGAAGCAGAGCAAAATCTAAAGGTAGGGAGATAAGAAAGCCTCTCAAAATAGCTCACATTTTCTTTTTTTCTAGTATTTATCTTTATTGCATGGCATAATGTGGCCTTCTCATAATCTCACAAGTGAAGACGAACCTTGACCCATCCTTGTTCCCAATTCCACTAATTCAACCAGGCTGGGGCAATTTCTGATTGAAGGGGAACTTCTGCTTTTTTCCACCCTAAGGTTTCATAATTTTTCTAGTAAGTTGTCACGTTTGGGGTTTTTTTTCTTGTTTTTGTTTTTTACCTATTCACTAGAGACTTGGAACCATTTTACAACAGTACTGCATAGGTGCTAAACAACATTAAACTTCTACTTGGCATTAGCCTAACTCCGGTGCTAGAGAGATGAAGTGGGAACAAAGATGATTCAACATCAAATGCTTTCAAATATCTCTCTCCCATTCATTATAGACCTAGATATAAACAAATGGTAACTCAATTGAAAACCTCAGAGTTTACATCCACTGAACTCTGTCTCTTCTATATTTTAGAGTTTAAAGTCTTTAGTTTTATGCTGCAGAGTCACAGGCATTTTTGTGCACTCACATCTTCATTACATAGGTTTCTCCCTTTTTCTTTCTAGAGGAGCTGTCACTAAGATTAAAATTGTTGTTCAAAGCACATCTAGGCAAGAAGGTGACTTTAGGGTTCATTATCTAATTGATCAAACAACCTGCTAATTAAATGTATCCAGGCCTAATCAAAGTAGAGACACAATGCAGAAACACAGTGAAACTGTCATCTAAGTGCATGAGACTCAAACCATCAAGGCGACTGGAGCTCACTATGTTGCTTAATTACATTAAAGCTAAGATTTTCAAAGAAGCCCAGCAGAAAGAACTGGCTGTGTATCTTACATTGCCCCGGATATGTAAGACCACGGTTTGGGAGCGCCTGCAATTTAGCAAGAAGCTCTGTTTCACATGACTGCTCTTGCCAAACTTGCTCAGCTCCTACAGACTTGGCTCAGCACATACGAGGCTAGTGTAAAATCTGGGCTGAATTATCTACATGAATGGACTTCTTCATGGTTCTATAGTCAAAGTCAGACATATAGATCTGGTATACCTCTAAACCCCTTGTTTTTATCGTTTCAAAGCAATGAGCTGCAACAAGGTATATGCAAAACTGCCTTATGCTCTCTCTTAACTCTATAGCCAGTAGCATTTTCTTTTTCATTAACGCCTATCCCTAATCTGAAAATACAAACCAGCATCTGACTAATCTCTGTGCATCTGCTAATGTCTATGACTCATCTAAAAAGAAAAGATGGGGGTGAAGCTACTGTATTCCTCACAAGAATAGAACTTTTTCCATACTCAAATGATAAGACAAAGACAGTGACAGTATCATTTGAGAAAAGATTTAACAGTCTATGATTGATAACGTAAGCTGGAGCCAGAGGCAATATATGCTTAGGTCTAGCTGAAACAATAACAGGTTGGTCTTACCAATTCAAGACTAATCTATTCAATCAAGGATAATATATACTTTGCACTCAAATGTTTCTTATGCAAAGGTGAACTACATTATTTTTCATTACAGTTATTACATATATTGCAGTAACATCTGGAAGTCCAAATCACGATGGCAATGCTGAAAGAATCCTACCACAAAATTGACCTTAAAAGTGACGACAGATGCAAGATGATTTGTTTAATGCCATGCAATAAATCAGGAGTACAACTATGACCCAAAGTCACTGGCATCAGTCTTCTCTAACTTGTGGGCAAAACTCCAGTTGTTTAATGATGTGTATAAAAACTCTAAGGCATGGCTCTGCCTGGTGTCATTCCTGGTTAGTGACCAACTGTACATTGCTGCAGTTGTAGATTGCCCTGGAGCCCAGCACAGTTTCCCCCTTAATTTATAGAGTGGCATCTCCAAAATGGAAAAAAGTAGCTACTAATGCTGTCCATACACAGTTTGTCACATATCCACTAATCAGTTGAGTGTTTTCAAGCTTCTGATTACTATTAAAGATATGTAGTAATAACCTTGAACAGAGAGAAATATCTTCTGTCAGAGAGGTGATTTGCAGCCATTTGTGTGGGTACAGTAGAGATCTACAGTAATGATTCACATGGAAGTATTTCCATAAGTCAAAGTAGGATGGATCTCACACCGTGCCTCTTAAACAGAAAATGGAAATGGAGAATACGGTTTTATAAATTTGAACCAAATAAAAGTAGGTTCCAAAATAAAGACCTAATGAAATTAACTTCAATGTGAACAGGTAAGAATAGGAAGGAAGAAAAAGTAAAAACCTTTGCAGTCAAGCCAGACCTCAGAGACTCTACTTTTAATTATGTTCTCAAACATGGTAATTGTTCCTTATAGGAAGCATCAGCTGTTTTTAAACCAACTTCCTTCTGAAATTAGTTCAATATATTTACTACCAGCTCCCCAAACATGACTGACATACTCTGCTTTGAATTTCAGCCATTTTGGGAATATCTAGCCACTGGACTTGAGTCTCCTGTCAAATTCAGTGTCATTTCATATGTTCCAAAGGTTGTTACAGCAACAGAAATTACAACATAACTCCTTTATTTGAAAAAATTTCAGCATTCAACAAAAATTTCCATGGAAAGTTCATATGTATGTCAGGAAGAAAGAATGCATATACATGTGTATATGTATATGAACTAAAATATGAAATTCCAGTTATTTTACCAAATACATTTCATAACTGATTTGCAGTTTTCAGAGGCAGCAGGCCATTAATCATCAGTGCTGTTCAACTCTCAGCAGTCCTTTCAGTTCTTTAGCTTTACTTTGGAGTTATTTTTACAAGGAAATGAACTGAATGACTTTGTCTAAAGTTAAAAAATAGAAATAAAACATATCTTAACAAGTATGTGTAAAAAAACTTTAAAAAAATTCTTGCAGCCTTTCTCCAGGTAATATAAAATATAACAGCAAAAAGAGCATTATTTCAGAGATAGAAGTTGCCTGTTGTTCCAAAAGTTTAGCACAGCCAGCAATTTCAGAGTCTACTTGATGGAGTCAAGGACACAAATCTGGGTAAGGAGCTTCATCTGGTAAATCTATAAAGCTCTGAATTTTTAAAACTGGCAGAAGATGAGGGGTCTTACCCAGATTCAGTTAAAAGACCCTGTGAGAATTTTTCTTTACTGCACAACTAGGCCAGTCAAGGAAAATTCAAGGAATTGGAAGGGCAGGCAAAATAGGCAAGAGCTGCAACATTAAGGGTCAAGCAACAGTCTTCATCCCATAGAGCCTGAACTACTTCTTTAGCAAGAACAATGGCTTCACTTTCTAATGTTTTGCTATATATAAATGAAGCATCACTGTTTTTCTGTCGTCACCACTGTGCTCCTTTAGGCAAAGGCCAACTTTGCTCATTCCAGGATCCCCTTTTGCAATGCTGAAAAGCTTAAGAACTGATTAGAAAGAAGCCTGAGACAAAAATATTTTTTCCTCTTTTGGATGTTAAAGGATTGCCATTTTGGGGGTTCTATCTCTTTAGAGGTTTTTAGAATTGCATTTTATATCTTTCCCTCCAGAGGTTTTGCAAGAGAAAGACTTACCTGAGTACTCCGTAAATATTCTATTTACATATTATCTGCTGTAGAGTGAGAAACTTTAAAAAAAAAAGTTAGTATTGACACAAGGGCGGCAACTAGTAATGATGAAGCCTGAGCAGTTTTACTGAAGCCAACTGTTTATCAAAAAACCCCCATTGCTTACAAAAATGAAAAAAGATTTTTGATTTGACTTTGTGTAGACTTTCAAAAACATGCAGGAAATCAAGGAGGCAGGCACAGACCACTTGTCTCTTGCTCCCACCCCATGCCTTTGCCAGAACGTCACCTTCCTTCCTTTCAAAAAAAGTGACATCCAGCCCCAAAATTCCTGCTTTACTAGATTTTTCAGCAATCAAGTGAGCGTATCAACATGGCAAATGTCTAGCAGCCTGTCCCTCTTCGTAAATACACAGAAAGGGTACAAATACAGGAGGAAGGCAATCTCTCTGATGCTTTTCTACTGAAATGTTGGCACTGCTGCAAAACATTAACAGTTGTATTTTAAAACATACTGGGGGCATTACAAAGGGAAAAAAACAATAGGAGTTCCTGTAGGGTGGAAATATAACTTATAGGGTGGAAATAACACATTATGTCTTGAAAATTAAGATGTTCTTTTGAAAGGGGTCATTGCCTCTCCTGTTCCTAGCCAAAGGGGAACCAAAGCAAGGAAAGGTGGAATGCCTTGCTACAAGCACAACAGCGTCAGAGCAGAGAGAAGAATTCAGACCTCTGACTTCCAGTTCACATTATTTCCTCCACAGCAGATGCGTTATCTACTAGAGAGGGAGTGGATTCATCCAGATCAGTGAGTAATTGGTCTTGTCTTAATCCAGCAATCTGCATTTTACATTTCTTCACAGTTCTAACAGACACAGTCCAAGATGCCCAGCCAAATGAGAACACTGTTTTCTCTCATTTTGAAAAGCAAATGATCCTTGCATGATTTGCAGTTACTGTATTAATTATGAAAACATCTATTTACTTACGATTTTTCTAAACCACTCTAAAAGTAAAACCATTTAAACGTTGATTCAGTTTCAGTGCCCGAGTGAATTGCCCCCAAGGAATCCGAGCCTCTGAATTGCTTGAAAATGCCCTTGTAAATTAGCAAGCATTGCACAAACAATGCTGGCAAATTCAATCATTTCGGTGTCGTGCTGCATTGTTATCTCCTGCTCACTTAAAGAGCTGAAGTTCATTCTTCCTTAATTCCATGTAGGCTAGTGAGATGATACGAATGACTTTGCTTAAGTGGCACTGACTCTATTAATATTTAACTACAGAGAATAATAACAACAGAGAAAAAAGGCTTAGGAATTAAACTATCACTTGCATAGCATTTCCTCATGCTCTCTATTTTTTTAAATATCTATTATCTCTTCAACAGTATTTTTCCATTTAAAAAAATCCTTTGTACAGTAATTGTGTTTAGAAAGAAACGTAAAAGATCAAGGTTCAAGCTACAGTAAATTTAATGTCTCTCAATCCCTATGGGCTTTCACAGAATAAACCAGGGCCACGATTTTTGAAATGGAGGCCTATGCCTAGGCCCAGTCATTGGCACCCATTACAGATGTTGCTATATCAGCCCTTTCAGAAACCAGAGTCTTGACAGATCTTAAACACAATAAAATCAATCTCGTATTTATTCCTTCATTGTTTGCTTCCCAAATTGCAGGAAACTAAGAAAAATATTCAGAACTGTAATATCGCATATATTCTTTCAACAACAAAGATAACAACAGCATGTGAAACCATCACATGAACCTCACGTCAAAAATATTTATATTCCTACTACAAACCTGCATTACACCTGCAAGCAGCCATTTGTTAGTGCAAACTACATAGCTAGAGGATAAAAGTTAGATTTGAAAACTTATTCTCATCTTTTATAAAATGTTTCTTAAATTTTAGACTTCATGACTTCATAATTATTTTGATCACGATATAAACTTATCTCAGTGATTAATATGATTACATAAGTAAATATTTAAATGCCTGAAGTACTACTATAAGTTAAATACAAATATAGAAAAAAGGCTGTGCTCAATTTTTTTCATTTTCAAGATTAGGAGACAGTTTCTAATTCTATAAAAGATATACTACTACACAGCTTTTCATTACTGCAGGGTTAAAAATGTTAACTCTCAGTGGAGCAGTGAGGATTTAATTAAAGTTTGCAAATGCTGTGTATCCAATATTTGTAAAGGAGTACGAAAGATACACAGAGTAATTCTTATTATAGTATTGCAAGTGTTATTCTGTGACAGTCTATTAATATTTTCCTCATTTTATTCCCTAAACTCAACTAATTCTAATATTGTTCTCAGACGTATTAGAAAATGTCTGCCTTCTCTGTTCTTTTAGTTTCATAAACTCACAACAGCCGGTGATGTCTATGTTTGTATAGATAATTACATGTTCTTTAACTCCGGAGCAATCCTTTCCTGACTGATAAATAGAAATGATGAAGCAACAGTTGGGTAGAAACTATAGCCTCAGATGGCCGCCCCTCCTACAGCTAATAAATCTTACATGCGATATAATGGTGCCAGGCAAATCGTGAATGATGCCAGTTAACTTGTGCAATATTCTAAAAAGCCACTTCAGCTGTTAAATTGTCCTACTTCTTCATTCTTGTGATTTTGCTAATGGAATAATTTGAAATTAAGGGAAGCTAAAAGTATAAATAAGATGTAAATAAAGTGAAGTATTTTGCTATAACACAGGAGGAGGATGCCGTTTCTGGGACCTGATCTTACAAGCACTTAATACAGCCATGTTTTTACTTACATATGAGATTTACTTACATTGTGAGGCTACATTCTTGTTACTTACAAAACTGGAGTAGATTTTCGTATAGGAAGGAAATTGAACTGAATGATTTGCTCAAGAAGTGGGCCCATGTGAGCCTCATGAATTTCAACAAAGCCAAGTGCAGCACCCTGCACCTGGGTTGAGGCAACCCCTGGTATCCATACAGGCTGGGCGATGAAGGCATTGAGAGCAGCCCTGTGGAGAAGGACTTGGGACTACTGGTGGATGAAAAGCTGGACATGAGCCGGTAATGTGCACTTGAAGCCCAGAAGACCAGCTGTATCCTGTATTGCATAAAAAGAAATGTGGCTAGCAGGTTGATTCTGCCCCTCTACTTCTTTCTGGTAATACCCTACCTGGAGTACTGTGTCCAGCTGTGGAGTCCTCAGCACAGGAAAAACATGGACCTGTTTGAACTCTGTGGTCCAGAGGAGGACCACAAAAATGATCAGAGGGATGGAACACCTCTCATGAAGAAAGGCTGAGAGAGCTGGGGTTTTTCAGCCTGGAGAAAGATCCAGGGAGACCTTATTGTGGCCTTTCAGTACTTGAAAGGGGCTTATAAGAAAGATGGGGATGGACGTTTTATCAGGGCCTGTTGTGATAGGACAAGGGGTGATGGCTTTAAACTAAGAGAGGGGAGATTTAGACTAGATATAAGGAAGAAATTTTTTACAGTGAGGATGGTGAAACACCGGAACTGGTTGCCCAGAGAGGTGGTAGATGCTCCATCCCTGGAAACATTCAAGGCCAGGTTGGACGGGGCTCTGAGCAGCCTGATCTAGTTAGCGGTGTCCCTGCTCATTGCAGGGGGGTTGGACTACATGACCTTTAAAGGTCCCTTCTAACACAAAGTATTCTATGATTCTATGAAATCTTCACTTATGACATTTAAGTAAACCGTAACATTCAGCAGAACAGGAATGATGCCATCAAATTCAGGAACCTGTTGAAAATCAGATTATATCAGTCTAAAACTACAATTAGAATTGGATTTAAATGTTCTTCAGTAGTTCCTGTCACAATTTTGTCTTCTGCACTGTTATATGATTTCCCTAGATTTAGCTCTGTTTCAGAGACAATGGCATACATACAGCGTTTGTATGGTATGGGGGGGTTTCTTTCCACCAAAAAGAAGGAAGCTAAGGTCAAAAAAGTAAGTTGGGATTTTGGTACCCTGTTTGAAATATTTCACGGTACCAAAAAGTATTAATAATACTCCACACGTTTTGGCCCATTTAAGACTCTCACTCAGGAAGTATACCTCACTGTAAACAGCATATTTTCACTGCGTGCTTCTAAACTGCAGACAAGGTTGAAAGGAAAATAATCTACATTTTTCAAAAGGCTTATTTTATAATTATGGACTCCAGTCGTTCACATGGAATATGAATAATGAATTTTTAAAATTCTCTTTGATATATGCATTCACAAGAAACAATTGTTACTTAGAGGTAGAAGTAAGATGTGAAATAATTTAATTATGACCCACAAAATGAAGCACTATGTGTGGGAAGAATAAAACAAAACTGAAGTCCCAAATCTATATGATATTGGGCTGAAAACCAGGAAATTAAATGAGTTTATTGCTGTGACTATTACATTTTCATAAAGCACCTTACAAACGGGGACTTCAAAGGATTTTTCAAAGGATTCATTAATTAGATCACAGTAATCTAGTAAATTAAGTATTATGGTATTCATTTTAAAGACCATTAAACTTAGGCATGGACAGCTTAAGTGACATACCCAAGAGTGTATAATATCAAACAAAGGTAAAAGAAAAACTTGGGCGTCTTAGTTCTCTTGAAATCTAAGAGCTGACGCTTCAACTTTCTTTTATGAAGAATATAATAAGGAAAAAATGTATGTTCTATGCATGGAGGAAGGATTTTTACCATCACAGATTTAAATGAAACTGCAGTAAAAATTGAAACTCAGTGAGGAGCAATGAGCAGACTGAGCCTGGAAAACAAGGAGAGTAAAGAACAAGTTTTATATGTGAAGTGTGATTTAGTTATTAACTGAGGGAAGAGCCTAATGTGAACTGGAGGTGGCATAGAATCATTAAAGGAAATTACAGGCAATATTGGGATTATTTTGATAGTAGGCATTTGCTAGATACCCACCTGATCAGAAGAGGCAAAATGAGGTGGAGATGATAATTGAAATGCAAAACAGGCAGATGAAAAGATGATATAGGTTGCAATCAATGGGAGGTTTCAACAGCTGCCTGGGCAAGTGCTGGAGTCCATTAAATTGGATTAGAAAATGTCACCAGTGCAGCAGCCAGTCAGATTCAGTTTATAGCAGTTTGGCACAGTGGAGAGGTCATGTTTCATTAGGATTAGTCCTGTTTCCTTTTAACATAGTTCCCAGAATGTCATGCAAGAAGAGGTATAGTTCCAATTTTCACAACTTGTCAGGTTTCTTCTATGCACCGCTGTCATTTTAAATACTTGTCTACGGCATATATTTTTGCTGTAGCTATTCTTGCAGCAATGTAATTGCATCTCCCACACTGCATCTATCACTTAAGCAAGCAGTTAAAATTTTAAAATTCTGAATCTCTAAACCCAGATTATCACAGTGCTCTTTAAGAAACAGTATTGATGCTTATCTTGTTTTCTTATACTTGCAGTCTTTCCCATTCTATTCAATCTGGATATTCACCATTGATCACTTGCTGCTTCCTGTCCATATACGTCTGCTCACCATCTTCATAGTTACTCTTCCGAACCCTGCACTTTCTGAAGACATACATTAAAGCAGGCTACCGCTAAGCCACCAGTACCAAATCAGGCAGGCTCTATATTAGTTTTTCTTCTTTCATCCAAAAGAATGAAAGTAAAACACAGTAGTTTTAATATTACCTTTTATTTTTTCTCATAATTTTTCTTAGAGGCCCTAACTCCCTCATGGCCAGCTCTTTTAAGAGTCATGAATAAAACAGTACTACTGATTAACGTGTCAATTAAGTACACATCCTGGTGCTTTATGAGCTCAGAGTGTAATAGGCACCATGACAAGAGAGAATGAAATGCATATGGTAAGATTATTTCAAAATAATTTTCTAAAATCATGGTTTCAAAATGCAGCCAATTTTTCCTCTTATTTATATGTTACACCAAATACCTGAGCCTTCACACAGAAAGTTATGGAATGCAGCACTAAGCTAGAGGTCTGAATTTTGGAAAGCACTGATCACCCAAAAGTTTCATAACTTGAAACTGAACATAATAATACTTAGACCCTCACAGTATCAGGTGCTCTTATTACTTGAAGTGGTACAACAAAATTTCTGTGAATGCTCATAAAAATTAGCTGTTTAATGGAATGGCACATGAACTGTTGTCCAAAGATGAGGGGTGTGTTGGAGAAGTACAAGGCCCTGCAGGAGTTGACTTCGGTGTAAGGTTTAATCTTTCTGTCTGATTTTCTTGGGGTTTTCTCCTGTTCCCTCAAAGTTACACCTGAACACCTTCTACATCATATGGATTGTAATAGCAGAAATTAATTGTCAAATTCATTTGTTATTTGAACATATTATGTGACAGAACACACTGACAGAAAAGAAATGAGGAAGTATAACATAAGAGAAGAAAAATCCCTTCTATTCACTAGAAAGGTGAAGGGAAATACTACATGGCTGAACCAGCCATTTAATGGCTCATATCTAATCATAGTCATATCATGTAAGTATCAAATTTTACCTTGCTACAAACTTGAAAAAAAAATTCAGTGAATAAACCTCATTTTATTTCATCTTACCAAGCCCACACTCTGATATTGAAGGATGTCATGCAGCACTGGAAACAGCTTAGAATTTCTGATGGGACTCATTTACTGCAATAAGCAATAACAGCAAGAACATTTGAGATGGAGCCAGTTTGGGATCAGCTCCAGAGAGGTGCTGAGAAAGAATTTAAGCATGCATTTTAGTTCTGTGTCCCTCAGTGGGTTTGACCCACTGTTCCCCAAATATGTGATGTTTCAGGAAACAAGACTATTTTAATCAGATGGAACAGCTATTCCCCAGGACAATAGTGGTCTACAGAATAACCTGTGTGTGAAGTAATTTTTCAGTGGCTGTTTACCAATTAATAACTTATAGCACTATATTTAAGTACACTGATGTAAAAATGTACGGACAGCACAAGGCCAGGCGGATCTCAAAGCCAAATATAATAATTAATTATTAATTTAAAAGTCTGAGATTAGGAAAATTAATCGCACACTACAGAGAGACTTCATAAGTAGATAAGAAAAATTATATAGGGAAAGGGGATGATGCTGCACTGCCATTAGCTGCTCTCTGTGATAGCTCATTAGGTTAGCTTTTACCAAAGGAGTCAAACCTAAGTATTTGTGTGTAGTAGCTGAAACATAAAAAGCAAGCAGCAAGCTCCTGCTGGGAACACAGGGAGAGGAGCTCTCGGATTTCTCTGGGTGAGGTTAGAGAAATGTTTGGGGATATGTTCCCCTGTGGAGTTCAATAGCAAAGTAACCATTAAACAGCCAAAAGCATGCCATCAGCAAGGGAGAAAGACGAAAGGCAAAAAGCCTCTACAGCAGCAGATGTATTGTGCTAGCAACAAAAACTACAGCACTGGATCTAATGGTCATTACTGGTGTGTTGCTATCGCACTGAAGTAGATCAGCAAAGTATCAAAGTGAACGCAGGCCCAAAGTGAAGGACCAGGGACATTCTGTTGATGACATGCAGAATTATTAAAATAAAGAGAGAAAATTTGCCTGTCTATGTATGACTGCAAGGCAAGAAAAGGGAAGGAAACTTTCCTGTTGCTGGCCAGTGCAAGTAATAAAAGTAAAAAAAACAAAACAAAACAAAACATAGGAGGAGAAACTGCAGTCTTATTTGTCCACTGATGGGGAAGAATACCCATGCCTTGTAAGTAACAGGATCACCAACTCTACAATGGAAAGCCAGCCCAACACGTTACTTTCTGCACCTTATGTTATCCCCACCAAAAATAAAATCCCTGACAAGTCACAATGCCTACAGTGGAACAGGAGCCAGCTCTTCTTATAGCAACACTGGTTTGGCATAATTTTATTAAACACATATATCTGTCAGTAAAACATGCTGCAAAGATCAATTAAGAGCAAATAGTAGGTAAGAAGGTGCCATCTTTATGTCATCCCTTGTCATGTCTTGGCCCTGAGATTCTGTCCCATCGGATCTTACATCTTAGGCTTCCATTGACTGTTTGTCTGTGTCTAGTTAACTTGAACC
>NW_009269999.1:2153674-2209701 GCF_000687185.1 Egretta garzetta
ATTCCTGCTATAAATCTCCTAGTAATATCAAAACTGCATGTTGCATTTCTCCTAAAAACGATGGTGTTCCAAAAGAGAAAAGTCATAAGAGAAGAGCATATGACACATTTTATTCACAGAAAGCTGGCATCTGAGACCAGGAAGAGCACTAGATTAGTACTGTTTTCTCTAACTGAGGGTCATAAATCCCTTGGAGGTCATACAAAGGTTAAAAAATAGAGCTGTCAGGGAGCAACAGCTCAATCCCTGCAGGGCTGGGAAATAAGAGGGACTATTATTACTTACTCCAATTTTTACGTTTCCCAGAAAACTTCAAATTAGCCTTAATTGCTGGAAACAGTTCAGCTCCTTCAAAATGAGGAAGTCAATAAGCACAGTTGTTTTTCACTCTCCTGTCCTGGAGGGACTGGTTAATACTGACTGGCGGAGATCACTCAAAACCAGATGAGCTGAAAGGGCCTTTAACTTTCAGGAAGTTGGCTAAACGTAATCATCAAAATAAGAGATCTGGGGAAAGATGACAAGGAAAACAGACCATTGTTCCACAGCCATTTCTCTTGGCAACTGTGTCTTTCTCAGGAAGATCCTGCCTCCTGTGTCTCCAGCCACGTTTCCATCCCCTGAACACGCATTTGATTCTGCTGGTATAATTCCACTCACTGCACAGATCTCTGGGGAACCAGGTTATAACCAGGTTATAACTCCCAGGTTAATAACAAGCCTCCCTGTAAAGGCAGAATATTTTTAAAATAGATCAGCAATCTATCTGTTTCATCACGCAGCCCCATAAACAGTCTTAGGGGCAAACAACAGGGACAGAATCAACTTAAGCAGAATGAGCTACTGAATCACTGCCTCAGGACAGAGTGGGAACAGAGCTAGGGGACACAAGGACAAGGACTAATTACTAACTAGGACACCAATTTGGAAGACAGAATGACAGAGGGTGTCAGGAAACCACTGTATATATCTGGAGTAGAGAAGGACAGGGTGAGTCAGCAACAAGAGAAACAAAAAAATCATGATTTGATGCAAATGAAATCAATGAGATATCTGCAGAATTGTTTCCAAGAAGAATGTTTCTCAGTGTTTTCCATGGGGTCTTTAGCAGAACCAAATACGAGGAGGCTATTGAAGCTTGCAAGGGCAGAACTACAAGACCAAGCGAATACAGAAGCATTGATTAAATGCAGAGGGAGGAGAGTAAGAGTACATCAAAGGAGACCAAAAACATCTCTTCAGAGATGAGGGAGGAAAAAATTAGAAAGTTAATCAATTCTCCCTTTAACTTATAAAAAATACCAAACTAATGCAAACCAAAACAAAATTCATATTACAAATGCATACTTGTTTCTTTTGGAGAGAAACTGAAGGAGTGTAAAATATGCAAGTGGCAGCACAAGTCACGGCATCTGGGGTATTTAGCCCTTAACACCCCTCCTCTTTACACTACCTACTGCCAGAGAAAAAAAGAAAGGTCTAGGGAAGCACCCTCCTTTTTCAGGTGCACTGCGGAGCTCAACTCAGTAGTCTGCTTCCCCTCCATGTACAGATCTCCAGCTGTTTTTACTGGGAGTTCTGAGTACTCACTGACAGAGTTTAAACTCCCTAAAAATAGCAGGAAAAAAAATTGTATATGTATTACATCTAAAACACATTACTCTCAAAAAAAGTAAGATCTTTCAGTTGCAAAGACAAGCATTCAAAAAATATCCCAGACTTTGTTTGTCTGCAGTTCCTTTTTTAAGTCACCCTGTGCAATGAATGAGGCAAGGTCTCAATGGATGGTGAATATAAGGGAAGGAATGACTAAAACATGGTCATGCACTCGAAGATGGCATCATAATATTTATGTAGATGTATACAGTATAACCATTCCACCCCTCATACATTTTACTGGAAATAAAAAAGATCTTCTACCATAGCAATCCTTACATATGAACTAGATTCATTTTGAAGAGGGGAAAAGAAGGAGGTGAAGAAGTACAGTAAATTTCTATTTTCAGTGAGGCTTGTCTAAGAAAATGAAGAAAGTGAAAAGTAGAGGTGTTAGTGGATTGTGCGTGTGCACTTTTATTATAATTGTCATAGGAGTAACAGTAAAAATAATAAAAATATGAGTAAAATGTGAGTAAAATAAAGCTAAGAAGTTCCAAATTAATTTACCATTGATAAGTTTTACAGCCCTCACAAATGTAGTTGCATTTTAATACTCATTATAATCAATATAGGTACGTATAGAGAAGTACAAGGGTCGACACACTTGTCTACATATCCTGTTCAATATCATTTCTTACAGGCACTAAATTCATAGGCATGACTAGAGAATACAGAGCCTCTTCAAGTGAATAACATAATGTATAATAATGAGACTGAAATTGTCCTTCTCATCTGCAGGGCACTAGAGATAACTATGGCATTCTTGGTATGACAGCGCGGCAGGCATGATTCTGAGCACCACGTATCAACGGCTCTGTACCCTCCCTCTGAACTGAAGTAATTTAACTCTTTTTTTCCAAATAAACCTTAACTATTATAGTCAACAAATAGCTCTTCTGCATTCTAGGTCACTCCTTCCTCTCATTTCAGTTATTTCCAACACTTCTGAAGTTTATATTTTATCTGTAGGAATGTGTAAATCATTGAAGTACATACATACAATTTAATCAACACTAAAGCAGTTTCTGTCCAAGCTAGTAGGAAAACAAAAGAAACAAAAATTTGAGTATATATATATTTCTTCATGTAGCTGAATGGACAGGCAACTTATTACTAAGGCAAAGCTCCAACATGCCTCTCGAAAGTCAGAGCGCATCTTTCCATCAGGATTAAGAGGTTTCAGATCGGGCTATATTTACAAAGTGCTTTGTTTTCAGAAAATGTTCAATTTTTCCTCTCTCTCTTGTTTGTTCTATGATGACTCCAGAGATCAGGAGTAACAAATGACTTAAAAACACACTGAAATCTGCTTCTGAGACTAAAAATTGAGGCTATATCCTTCATTATGAAGATGTTAATAAAAGTTTCTCATCTGGATGATCCCTAATATAGTTTTTATGTGTCCCTTGATTATAGCTACTTGTGTCAACATTTTTTGTGTGCCTTACTTGTAGTTAGAGGAATGAATAATGTGATATTCTATGCAAACCTAGAATACCGCATCTTTTTTCAGGAAGTCATTTCTAAGCATGATGGAATAAAGACTCCCTGTTATTTCATTCTGTAGACAGCATAGCTTACAATTTTAATTCTGAAATTCTCATCGAATTCCACACTGGGCTCTCCTACAGGAAATTCTTCACACTTGGCTCAGGAAAATCTGAAACTTTGGCAAGATAAGCAATATCTAATATTCCTCCTTCACCACACCCATAAATGAAGTGGAAGGACACATTCAGTAAACTGGAATGGAAAATGTATGCCAGTTTGTTAAGGCAAAGCACTCCTAAATAGAAGATTAGGTTTACATTTCCCTCACATCAGATTAAATCCCATGAAAATCAGGTTTCATTTTTCACCTTCTAAAACGTTTTTCATATTGTATTTTTAATCAAACAGAAATAGGAAATAAAAAGAGAAAAAATACAACTATTGTAAATGACTGTATGTCTGGTTTATTCAGATTTTCTTAGCAATCTTCAGCTGTTATTTGAATCTCATCAGCCTATTAACTGGGCCAGTAGAAAGGTCATCAGGAAAACATTTCTGGTGGCATTCTATCTGAAACAGAACCACCAGAAGAAAAAAAGCCTGGGAATATTACAGAACAAAACAGCAAGAAAGACAAATTTCCCAAACATGGAGTGAAGGAAAGGTGCAAACTGTCATTGGATTAATATTCAAGAGGTTCTTTAGCTAGCACTGCTGGATGACCTGACTGTGACATAGCAGAGTATGGCAGGTACTGCAATGGTGTCATTACTTTGACACAGATTCCTAAACCCAGCATAATCATGTTAATTAGAATTTTGATTTAAGCAAGTGAATAATCATTAATTTCACTTTGTAACCATGCAGGATGCATAACATTTCTATGCAGCTTGAATTTGTTATTGCTAACACGGATCAATCCAATTTGGTGTGCAAGCCTCATTTTTCACTTTTTTTCTTTTTGGACCATGACACACTATTCCTTTTGAAACTCTATTTTTAAACAACCATCAACTCAGTATCAAATTACAATTTCTACTAAAGAACATTTCTTTTTTCTTTTAGCTGTAGTAAAAGAATGGATTAGAGTGGCTCTTCAGATCTGTCACTAGTGGATATTTGCCAACATTATCCATTATTGTGGAACTCAGCAACTAGTTGCAATGCTTAATACATACTTAGAAGAGCCCAGGACAGGAGAAATAGAAAGATCTGTTGCTTACAGCTCAAAACATACAGACTATGCAGTGACAAAACTTTAGTATTCCTAGCAAAACGAAATACGGATACTTGTGCAACTGGACAATATTGTCTAGCATAGCTATTAACCCCTTGCTATAAAAAGTGCTACTTTATCTTTAAGAAAGTGTACAGGACTGAAGACAGGACCATCACTACCTCTCTATATTTAATTCCTATGACTAAAGCAGCTTTTCTCTGTTTAAACATGTTAGAATGATTTTCAATTATATTCTAATTTCTATTTCAATTCAATTCTAATTCTAATGAATTTCAATGTAGTATCTCGGATCCTCAAGGAGCTATAAAGATGTGTGATAATGAATTTAAAATAAACTAAGTGGTGCTTTCTGTGGGGAAAAGGCTGAGATTTCCAGATTAAAGACAGTAGGAAAGAGGTTCTAACTCCTAACTTTCTCAATGCTTCATCTCCGTGCCTCAACTTCTTTGTAAAATTGGAGTCATGATCAAACGACAGAAGTTGCAAAGATAAACAAATTACCTACTCACTTTCAGTATCTACTGCTTCTTGCTAAAGAAACACATTTCTGAGTGCAATATGCAGCGAAGTTGAGCACTTTTGTGCTGCTCGGTTATTTAATACATTAGCCAGTGTGCTGTCATTTTCGTTATATGTACTGTATTTTTAAGTATTGATCAGAAGCTCACTGTGTTCAGAGAGGCATGTCCTGCTACTTTATGCATCTAAAGGAATTAATGACTGTGAAGTGGTCAAATACTCTTGTAATCAGTCCAATAAAAAAAAAAAATCATAGCTATAAATCAAGAGGATTAAATAAAGATACTGCTTCCCTCATTGCAGTATCTGAATGATGCAGAGCTCTCTCTTATTCTGTGCTAATATATCTCCCTTTATTAGCTATCATAGGCACTGCCATAATATAACAATGTTAGAAAACTATCGAAAATAATATTATGACAACATATAATAGCCTACTTGGCCAATATAAAACAATGCTTTAATATATTAGAAATATATTCAACAGTTTAGCTTTAGTTCACCTGTTAGCCACCACATTTTATGTCATACAAAATCAGCCTTTTTTGTCCTCCTGACTTGCTTTATAGAAAATATGAAGGGATTACCTCCAAAATAATTTTTATTTTCCTTTAAGTCAGTTCAAATATCTGTATGTCTGAAATGAACAGTGACTTACTGGATTAAAGTAATCTTCCTCCTAAAGAGGCACAGCATATCCAGGTCTGCCTGGTGATGTGGGCTGCCTCTTTGCCATCTGCTTCTAAGCAGGAAGAACAGAGGACTGTTCTGCCAGAGGGAATTCCTTCCCAAAGGCTGATATTTGGCAGCCGCAGTCCCCATACTGATGCTTAACAGAGCAGTAGGAAGCACTCTCAGCACCTGTGTCTCAAAGCGCAGCTCCTTTTCCACTACCTGCATATATATCCTTCTGCCTTCCTACCTCTAGCAACACAGACAGCCCTACTGTTTCATTGTGATGCACCTTGCTCCCCAACACAAGACAGGCTTAGAAATAAAAAAGAAAGCTACACCAAGCCAAACTTGAGATTAAGGTTTTACGAAGTGCAAGCAGAGTGCTGCAAGCAAAAAATAAAAACCAAACAAACCCCATAAAATATTATTTTTAATCTATGCTTAGGACTATGTTTCATCCACATCCCTCATGCAAATTTCTTTCAGTGTGCTTTTGCTCAAAGGTCACATCGTCATGAATTCTGCCCCTTCCCCCTACTTCATGAGGCTCCACAAGAATAACTTCCATCCCCAGCTACTTTCATACAGGTTTAAATGCCCTAGGGAGTTCTAGCTGAAGTCAGACACCTTGTGTATAGAAGTTGGTTTTGCTTTGCTTTTTAAATAAACATATTGCCTAATCCAGGCTGTTCATTGGCTAATCTTCAGCTCTCATTACAGATTTCAATGCCTTCGTGACAAATATTATATCAGACTTTGGATATAAACAAAACCTGCTATGCATCTGATCTCTGGTATATTAACAGCTTCTCACAGAGACATCACCTTCTGCAACAGGCACAAATGTCATATCAATAAAAAGTGATCTGATTGATGCATCTGAGAGTAAATTCCTTCCCTCCCTTTACCCTCCTCGAACCCCTTATCCTTCTTTTGTCAGAAGAGGTTTAAAGCAGTTTGGAGATGAATTTTTGTTAGCTATCAAATAATCAATAAGTTGCCCAATCAACAGCTAATCCTTTGCAATTCCCTAAGATGACAAGGGAATTAAGGAAAGAAATTTTACTATTTGGTATTCAGATCAACTTTTCTACTACCAGTTTTATTCTACTGTAGTCAAAGCAAAATTTCCGCTAAAGTAAGTGTTAAAAATTGCAGGACAGGATCCTGGAGCAATACAGGAAGCAGAACATTCAGAGAAAGGTGTCTGAACATTCAGTCTTACAAAGAGCAAATACCCCAAACTGTTCTCTTTCAGAATCAGATGACCAGTTTTCTGCCACCTGTCATAATAGAACTTGAGGAATGAAATGGGAAAACAGGAAGATGAGCATAATTGGTAAGAAATTAAATAATAATGGAAAAATAACAATAGAAAACAAAAGTGGCAGATGAACAAAAATCAACCCTAGAGAGAGAAAGAAAAGAAAGAAGTAAATTGAGACACTGAATCACTGGCATCCTGGCACAATAAGGGGCCAGTTTTTCTACCAGTTTTTAATGAAGGAGGCATTTCACACAGTAGGTTAAAAGAAAATAAGACAGCACATTTCCCCACAAAACATACCAAATTTATTACATACTGTGTTATCAGCTGTGGAGAGGGCAATGTATATCTCATTGAGTAACCAGGTGAAGGCTACCTGGTAACTCATCTCTTTCATATGTGATTTCTCAGATCATTTCAGAGATCCAATGGTCTATTCTTGTCATGTTACAGTCTTTAGTCTTTTATGAAATATTGAAGGAATTGCTGCTAAGTTCTCCTGTCTCCATTTGTCTCTTCAGGGTTATTGACTTTGGTTCTGTCTAAGGGTTCTTTCTTCTAAGATAAAACCCTAGAGGTCTCTTGGTGAAAAGGAAAAAAAAAAAAAAAAAGAAAAATACAGAACAGAAGCTTCCTAATTTTCATTTATAGATAGAATATAAAAAATTACTTAGTTGAGCATTCCTCCTAGCAATGGGCACTGTCTGTATATCCTTCACTTAATTTGAAAGGTTTGAACTTTTCCATAAATCATGGAACACAACTGGTTTCTTAGCCGTTAGAAGGAAAAACATAACCAAACCCAGCATTGACTGCTATGACTATAAATACCCTTGAAGGGGTACAGCTCTTGCCACAAATACAAAATTTAGAACCATTCATCTTAAAACAGACCAAAAAAAAAGTATTTATCACACAAAACAGCAAAATGCAGCCACTTGTAAACTGACCAGCCAAAGAAATGCACAGAAAGAGCTCTATTTGCTGGAACAAAGTGAAACATTTGTGGTTCCCACCAGAAGCAAAATCTGGTCAGAATTCAAGAGTATATACTTAGTACTGATAGCAGATCAATATCATTAGACTGCAATGAAGACAAAAGCCTCTTATTAAAATACAAATTAACTTTTACCATCAAGATTTCAAGTTATATTAAAACAGCATTCTTATCTTCCCCTTCCTTCAGTCAAAATGGCAGTTCCAACAACAGTTCACATGAAACAATCTAAGCAGTGAACCAGAGACTGAAACATCATCCATTAAGCTTCCTGTTTCTCATTAAGTGTAGGGGTGGAGAAGTTCAGACTTTATTTAGTATGTTGCAGATGAAGATATCACAATGGCATCTCATCTAATTTCAGTTTCTTTGCATATTTGTTCTAAAGGGTTGTAACTGCTTTTCTCAGTGTAAAGCCTGGAATCCAAACCATTCTTTATGGAATTGAGGTAAGATTCATAGAATCATAGAATTACAGAATATTTCAAAGGACCCATATGGATCATTGAGTCCAAATCCTGGCTTCACAGGACTACTTAAAACTAAATCATATGACTAAGAGCATCGTCCAGATGCTCCTTGAACTCTGACAGGCTTACTGCCATGATTACCTGGGAAGTCTGATCCAGTGACCGACCAGTGAAGAACTTTTTCCTAATGTCCCATCTGAATTTCCCCTGATGCAGCTTCATTCCATTCCCTCCTGTCCTGTCACTGGTCACCAGAGCAAGGAGAACAGCACCTTCCCCTCCACTGCCTCCCCCCACCCCCTTGAGGAAGTAGACTGCGATGTCATCCCTCAGCCTTCTCTTCTCTAAGCTGACCTAGCCAAGTGATCTCAGCCGCTCCTCATAGGTCTTGCCTTCAAGACCTTTTACCACCTTGGTCACCCTCATCTGGACACACTCTAATAATTTGATGTCCTTCTGATATTGAGGCACCCAAAACTGCACACAGTACTCGAGGGGGGGCCGCATCAGTGCAGCGTAGAGTGGGACAATCACCTCCCTTGACCAGCTAGCTATGCTGTGCTTGATGCACCCCAGGACACGGTTGGCCCTTCTAGCTTCCAGGGCACACTGTTGACTCATATTCAACTTGCCATCAACCCAGACGCCCAGATCTTTTTCCATGGGGCTGCTCTCCAGCCCCTCATCCCAAATTTGTATGTATAACCAGGATTACCCTGTCCCAGGTGGACAATCTGGCACTTGCTTTTGTTAAACTTCATATGGTTGGTGATCACCCACCTCTCTAGTCTATCCAGATCTTGGTCCAGCTCTCTCTACCCTCAAGGGAGTCCACAGCTCCTCCTAGTTTAGTATCATCAGCAAACTTACTCAATGTACATTCGATTCCTGTGTTCAGATCATTTATAAAACCATTAAAGAGCACTGGCCTTAAAATTGAGCCCTGGGGAACCCCACTGAGACTGGCTGCCAGCCTGATGTAACCCCATTTACTATAACACTTTGAGCCCAACCCATCAGTCATTTGTTCACCCAATGTATTATGGACTTGTCTAGCTGTATGTTGGACATTTACTCCAGAAGGATACTGTGACAGTATGAAAAGCTTTGCTAAAATTCAAAACTAGAAACATCTACTGGCTTCCCTTGGTCAACTAGATGGGTGACCTTGTCACCAAGGAAATTAAGTTAGTTAAGCAGGACTTTCCCCTCGTGAACCCATGTTGGCTATGACTAATGACTGCATTGTCTCTCAAGTGTTTTTCAGTAACTCCCAGAATAACCTTCTCCATAATTTTATCAGGCACTGAAGTGAGACTGACAGGCCTATAATTACCAGGGTCTTCCTTCTTACCCTTCTTGAAAATTGGGACAACGTTTGCCAGCTTCCATTTGACTGGGACTTCTCCAGACTCCCAAGATTGTTGAAAAATAATGGAGAGAGGTCCCACGATAACATCAGCTAGCTCTTTCAGTACCCTGGGATGAATCCCATTGGGCCCTATGGATTTATATGCATCCAGCTGGAGCAGCAAGTTCAGGGTTGGCTGGGAGTTTATCATCCCTCCAGTCACGGTTTTCCAACACAGGGCTCCAGGGGTCCCAGGGCCCATCATTGGAGTTAAAGACAGAGGCAAAGAAGATATTAAATGTCTCTGCTTTGTCTACATCTCTGTTTGTGAGGTGACTGACCTCATCAGGTAATGGACCAATGTTACCTCTAATCCTCCTTCTGCTGTTAACATATTGTTGCTGTTCTTCACAGTGCTGGCCAGCTTGAACTCTATTCAAACTTTGGCTGCATGAATTTTCTCCCTACAGTGGAAAACAGCATCTTGGTAGTCCTTGCTTCCAATATCCATATACTTTCCTTTTCTGCCTAAGTTCTAGAAGTTCTTCCCCGCTCAGCCAATCTGGCCTTCTGCCCTGCTTGTTTGTCTTCCAATACTTTGGAATTGCCTGCTCCTGTGCTCTTAAGAGATAACTCTTAAAAAGAGACCAGCATTCATGGACCTCAATACCTTCCAAAGCAGATTCCCAGGGGAACTTACTAACTAGTTCCTTCAGCAGCCTGGATTCTGCTCTCCCCATATTCAGGATCAAAGTTTTGCTGGCAGTTTTCCTCCTATTGCCAATGACTTGAAACTCAACTACTTCATGGTCACTGTGATCAAGGCAGCTACCAATCACCACTTCACCCACGAGTCCCTCTCTATTTACAAACAAGAAATCTAGGAGGGCATCTTTCCTTGTTGGCTCCCTTAGTACCTGCATCAAGAAGTTATCTTCAATGTGCTTCAGAAATTTCCTGGACTGGTTTGCATCCACTGTATGATATTCCCAGTTGATGTCTGGGAAGTTAAAATCAGCAATAAGGACAAGGGCACTTGATCTAGAGATATCCTTTAATTCCTCGTAGAATAATTCATTGGTATTGTGTCCTGGCTGGGTGGTCAAGAGTAGACCCTCGCAACAACATCCACTTTATTTTCTTTCCCCTACATCCTTACCCAGAGGCTCTCAACCATTCATCATCAACTGTAAGCACCATACAATCAAGCCCTCCCTTACATACAGTGCCACCCTCCCTGCCTCATCTGCCCTGCCTATCCCTCCTGAAGAGTCTCTAACCATTTATCACGGCACACCAGTCACAGGACTCATTCCACCAGGTTTCACTTATGCCAATGATGTCGTAGCTCTGGGACTGGGCCAAAGCTTCTAGCTCCTCTTGTTTATTCCTCATGTTGCGTGCATTAGTATAAAGACATATCAAATGCGCTCCAGCGTACTCAGCTTCCCCAGGCTTATCTCTAGCAAGCCTGGTTTTATCCCTTTCCCCCTTCAAATCTAGTTTAAAGCTCTTTCAATGAGCCCTGCAAACTCTTGTTCAAATATCCTTTTTCCCCTTTGAGAAAGAATTATCACAAAAGCATCAACAAAGGAACATTACAGAGCTTTCATGAGAGTCTACCCATTTTATAGGTAGAAAAATGCACCCAAGATGACACCTGAAACACGGCTAGGGACTGACTCCAGATCCTCTGGATCTCAGACCAGTTCCAACCATAAGCAAGCTATTCTAATATTTTGTTTACCTAAAACCAGTTGGTGCAATTTTTTTTTTTTAAAGACTACTGGACCCTCATTAACAAAAAGCCATGATAACTCGCTTCTTCTACATAATAGAAAACCAGATTAGGTCTGGAGAACCTAGGTTGAATTAATTAGCAATAACTTTGAGTGGAAGAGTGTTGAAAAGCAGATTATAAACTGAAAACTATCACCATTTGTATAAATGCAGAAGGCAAGACCTATGCTCACACTCCTATATGAAACCTGTTTTCTGTCATAAATGCATTTATAAATTCTCCCAGGTAATAAAGCAGTTTTAGACTCTGTACCACAGCTACAGGTTATACAAAGACATACCTCTCAGTAATGTTATGTGAGTGCAGTTCGGCCTGTTTTCTGGCAGCTGCCAAGCCTGGTGAAGCATGGAAGTAATTTGTGAATTGCAGCAGTGAAATCTCTGAATGTTTTTATTTAATGAATGCCAGGGAGCTGGAGGGGTCTCACCAGCAACAAAAATGAAGGTATCTCCCAGGGACATTTGAAAGCCTAACCTAGGACTCAACCAGCCAAAACATCTATACTCCTGAGCAAAGAAAAAAGTTTTCCTAATTAAATGATGTTTTGTGCTTTTTTGGTGTCTGATGAGATGTGGGAATAGATCCTTATGAAAACTTTTGCATCAAAAATCCCATTTTATTTTCCACCAGTGTGATTTTCCACTGTTAATATTCTTATACTCTGCATATAGTAAGGCACATTAATAAATGAAAGCAGCAAGTCAGCCTGTCAGATAATTCCTAAAGTACCATGGGAAATGATTGGTTTAGGATGAGTAGACAAAATCTGTTTGTTCAGCAAACTTATTTTGAGCTGAGGACCAATAAATGTGTGCATACCATGGACCATACTGAAAGTTAACTGGGCTCAGAAGTACACCATATAGGTGAGCTTTTGGGACAGCAGAGAAATTTAATGTTCTGGTATTTCAAGGCTCAATTCTACCTCTTAACGTGAAGGAAGAAGCATTAAAGTTATGCTGAGGGATGACAGATCTTTAGTTTGCACATTCTCTTAGACTTCTGAAATGCTAGCAATAAAAATATCCATATTTAAGGCTTTGGGGGTGAAAGAAAGTCTCCACAAACACAATAGTTAAGTCTGGAAGGTGAGATTGAAATAAGCCAACCAAATAAGATTATGTACCGTTAAAAATAAAGCCATTAACTCTCACTGTGAAACAACATTTTATTATGCTAAATTGTTATATGGCTGATGGCTGGCATTTTCGTGAGTTTTACGTCCTATAGGGAATTTCTTGGAAAGTTACTGTAAACTTGTGATTTGCATTCTCTAGCAGGTCCACAGAAGACAAGAAAACCCCTGTAAGATACAGCTTCCAAATTCTCCCTCACACAGGGAAGGGAGTTGAAACTCACTGTGGTTTAAGAAGCTCTTGAAAGATTTTCAGGAGACTCTGACGGTATCAAAGCTACGTGCTCTCATTCCCTACCAGTTTTCTGCCGTGCCAGCCACGATATGCATGGAGCCTGAAAAGCTGACTGCATAACAATATCCTAGCATGAATTACCTTTTTGGTAGGTTTACCGTCTTGGGAGGTGATGCTTTTCGTTTCCCAAACTACCCCTGGACCTTCGCATCCTACTAGCCCATTGGAGACTGTTCCACAGAGCTGCCTGGACCCCCCCACAGCATCCACCCTGTGAAAGAAACAAATATTGAAAAACTGTGACACAGCAATTAAATCTTCTAGAGACATAATTTGAAGACATTGGGAGAGAGTAACTGAAGTAGGCTAAAACATGATATAGGGCTATTGCACTGTCTGAGAAGAGAGGGGAGTTGTAGGATTATAGTAAGCCCTCAATGTACGTGTATGTATAATACAGCTGCTGAAGGCACAGTTAACTTCAGGAAGACTTTAAGACACAAATATAAGCAGAGATTTTAAAGGCAGCAAGTAGTCAATAATGTGATCACCTGACCTTGCATATTAAAACCTTGCCTATTGGAAATGCCTGTATTTTTGCATGCTTAGCAGTAATAGGAAGGGTGTGTGTGTTACTCTTATATTTCTGTAATGAGTAGCTTCATCATACATCATACAGGGTATGGTGGTAGAAATTAGGTCTTTTCCTGACATTAATGACAGTGAAGCACAGACACCTCTTGAGGGCAACGTATACCTTCCAGCATTGGAAACTTCCCTTATTTAGAGTCTTACAGGCACACTGTGGTAAAAATGAAAATTGGACAAAAGTTTAAAAATTCATTACTCTACTAAATCATTTTCAAGTTATAGCCTGGATATACGGCACCAAATTCCTTGTTCAGTCAATGAATAAACAAACATTAGAAATAATAATCATGCATATAATTTCATAGCTTGAAAACACTGATAGGAATGAGCTATAAAACAGCACTTTTATTTCACATCTTTTAAAAACATCGCTCATTTACTAAAGAAAAATGAACTCTACTGTCTCTTGTTTATGACAAAGGACAATTGAGTAAATGGTGACTCCAGATAACCCATAAGTCACTGATTCTGTTTTTCAAAGACCTGCCTGCTTTCTATTCCTTTGGCCTCGGCTGCCTAGCAACCTCCACAGAGCTTTCTTAGTCTATACTAATTCTGGAGAGTTTTCATTTATATATTTATTTATGAGAATATCTATAAGGAGGATACAGAAACAAAGAGCTGTTTGTTCCTTCCTTCTAATGCTGGACTTCAAACATGTCACCTCTGTGTCTTGGTGAAAGACACAGTCCTTGGTTTTGCAAAGAGCAAAGAGAGGTACCTACCTCCTTGAATTTGCTTGGGAACTAAGCAAATCCCACTTCCCATGAGACAAAAGCTGAGTCTCTTTAGGAAGCACCTGATGTAATAGGCACTGATATTTCTTGCCCTCCCTTTTGATTTGATTCATTGATAAGCTTTTTCACCCTGAAACACTAGGTGTTTATGTAATGCTCATGTTTTCATGCAGCCTGGAGCTTTTACTTAACAGAAAGACAGAGTTCGTGCTGCTGTACTGGGTCACCAGCGGTTCCTGCATCATCCAAGCGCTGGAGGGAAATGGAGATTAAAACTGATCTCCTGCTGTGTCTGCAACTCAAAGCGGGACAGGTTGGAAGTTATGGATGGGACTAATTATAAAAAGTAGTTTGAAACTGCATATGGACTGTGTCTCCCTGAACCAACCATCAGCTTTTTGTGGAAGAGCCTATAACCTCAGGGCTTTTTTTCCTTTATTAGTGTAAAATTGAGGGTGCCACAGAAAATACCCTTATGCTATATTAAAAAAATACTTACTTTCTTGCCAATTCTATTAAAACAGCGCTTTGCAAATACTTTATGCTCTGATCAACACAGTCCTCTCCAGTCAGAAAGGAAAAAAAAAAAGAGAGAGACAGAAAGAGATGCTTAAAGATATGTCCTGAAGAGCCTAACCGGCTCTCCCAAATGGTGTGGTAAAGGCATGCCAAGCGTTCATAGCTTGCGGTCACATGGCAGTGATGTGGTTTTTGTGTCTCACTACTTCTGACTCCTGAACTCATACGGAAAACTTTCCATTTACTTCTGGATCAAACTGAAGGCTGAAAGATAACAAATCAATGTGTCTTGAGAAATACCAATATGCCTTGATTACTCCATTACATTTCTTTCTAAGTTGATCTGCAGCTGTGCTTTGTCATTAAGGAACATACAGGAAATCTGAGACTGAACATCAGTCTGAAACCGTATCTCCAAACTTCCACTTTCTGCTTCTTACTGACAAAGCTGTATACATAAAGATAAGATTGTTTTAAACATGACAACAACTGTAGGATTATGGAAGCATTTGTAAATCTTGGTGTTTACATATACTTAAGCATCAATATTAATTTATCCCAAATTTAATAGTATGACAAGTATATTTTAAAAGAAAACCTCCTTAATATTGTAACAGGAAACAAAAAATATATTGGATAGTATATCAGTGTCCAATGAAATAAAATATAATTAACGATATGAATAATAGAAAATTTTTAAAAAATAACCTACTGGTTAAAAGAGCTTCATTTTTTCAGAGGTATTTATGAGCAGTGAAAACATCCATTAATCGGGAGGAAGAAAGTTACTGTGAGTAAACAGAAATCCGGGATTTCTTTTTCTCTTTATGGACCCATTATAAACAATTTTCTAAGTTGTTTTTACCTCTGCTGTTCTACACAATTCATTCTACTAAATGACATAATTCTGTAGTTCCCGGCAAATATCTCAGTTTGTACTCTTGAGTTATTGTAATTCAAATAAATTCCAAGTATAATCCAAAATTAAATAGTTGTTCATTGAGAAGCAGTTTCCCCATATGTATATTCATTTTTCACAGAGTATCATTATTAAAGCAAAAATTGAGTGGTGTTTCCCTCCCTTGCAAAGCATGATCATGATTTCATATTTTAAGCCAAAGTTTCTGAAAACAAACCTAATGAAGATGTATAGAAGCATAAGCTTACATGTCTGTTTTCTCACTTTTTTGAGAAGTCTGTTTTTAATAAGTTCAAGAACATGCAAATAGACAATAGAAAAGAAAGAAATTTTTAATGCATTTTTATAAAACATTGCTATAATAGGCTTTCCTACAGAATTAATAAAATGGGAATTGTACCAAAGCAGCTACAAAAGGAAACCCTTTGGAAACAATTGAAAACTAGAGAAAATTAAGTCTCTGAAGATATATGGAAAAATACGTTGCAAGCAGTCTTACCCTAAATTTCAAAGACTATAATTAGGTACTAAATCTACTACATTTACACTGGAAAATCTCACCTGCCATGCACTTATGCTTACAAAAGAAGGGGTATACCAAAAAGACTTATTTTGGCCATCTTCCTCCCTTCCTCTGTTCCTCAAAAGAAGAGAGATGCAAAATGGCTTAGTTTTCTGGATATGGACTACAACAAAATTAAATGTTAAAGAAGGTTCAGACAAAGGGCATTACAAGGAAAATGAAGTTTTAGCAGGAAAAAGATGAAAGGAACATTATTGTTAATATAAAAGTATAATCTTTTCTTGACTTACCAAGGAGAATTGCGAGAAACCTTTTGAAAACAATCAATAGTGTTAATCCTATGCTCAGCTCCTCATTTCAAATGCAGTGATTTTACTTCAGACTTATGCCAGTAACTGATCAAAATTTGGTCTAAAATCTTTAAATATTTTCTAAAAATGTATTATGGCCATAAGAAAGACAAACTCATTGAAGTTATAATCAGGCTTTAGTAATTGTTCTCGAAGCAGTTATTTTTTGTAGGTTGCAAAGGGATGAAAAAAGCTGCAGTAAAAGGAAGACTTACTATAGAAAAAAACCCAACCACAGTAGCATGTGCTACCATGATGATATAGTAAATAAAATAAGCAGAAGAGAACAAACAGCTACACAGTTCCTGCTATTTTTAATAAATATCACTAATAGGGTGGTATTCAATGGCCAAAAGGAGGCTATTTTAGATACTCTATGTTACTACGTATGCCTCTGAGCTGCCGTTCCAGAAGAGCACAGGGGTTTTGTAGATCTTTTTTGTAGATTTTTTGTCTTATCTTCCTGCTCCTGGGGAAGTCTTGGATACCCTAGGACATGTGAAATAGCATAGATGCTTTTATTTGTGAGTCCAAATCACTTGCAAGCTGTTAGTAAAAATGTGTGTGAGCTCTGGGTATTTACATGTTAGGCAACAGGCAAGGGTAAAGTTAATAAAACAGGAAAATCACAATGTGCTATGTCCACATAAGACTTCCAGCAGTCCCAGAGGGTACAGAGAGAAAATGCTACTCCAGACAGTTTCTTAAACAAAGAAAGATAGCTTTACACAAATTCTGTACTATCAGTAAATGCGAAGAAGTTAAGTTAAATCTCACCTCTGAATAACTGCTGACTCACTGTGCAGTAAAACCAGCTACTGGTGTTTTCTTGGTGATTTGAAAAGGCATTCTTGACAGTTTTTATTCCCTTCAGTTGTTGACATATTCTGATATTTCAGAGCTCAATTTCATTTTATATGCTTACCAGAATAGAACTTTTTTACACTAAAGAATTGGCCAAACCTCCATAAAACTTGATTATTTATTGCAAGGTTGTAACTACATTTTTCCTGAGCTTAGTGAAATCCTGAGTAAGGACAGAATTTCTATGTATACTGCACTTCTTGTATTTTTTCTTTCAGGAATGCCAGATGGAAACAAAACAAAGAATAGTTACATGTCTGGTATGCTAATATTTTTATACTTCTGCATTTGAGTTAAGCAGATGAAGATTAGGTAATTCTGCAAGCTATGTCTCCAAAACAAGTTGAGCTAAGATATAAACACCAATTTCTAAAATCATATTCTCAGCTCTTCTATGTGATCTGCTACATCAAACAAATTCATTCATATACTTATATTCTTGATTCGAAAGGGTTTTGTACATCTAATGAATAAATGAGTTAATCCATGTTGAACCAATCTTCTAGACTATTTGTCTTATTCAGCCTAACTAATATAAAACTGAGTGATTCATTTCAGAGCAACAGTACAGGGTGAAAAACAGGTCTAGTGTATTTCTAATGTGAGTGTCTGTGTATGCATTTATAAACACAAAATGTCATTAAAAATATGTCCCCCTGCCAATATTCCCCCCATTTTATGATGAGTTCTATTGACTGCTAATAACAGTCTCCAGATAATTGTCTGACAAATAGCTGTTTAATTTATTTTTTAATGTGAAAGATTTGACCTGGTTTGTTCACCTATAAATACACATTTTTGTGCTGTAGACACAAATATGCTTTTGTTTTAGCTTTCATCCCTGCTGTGTTTGTACAACACAGTGTGACATTCACAAACAGAAAGAAAAGAGATTGAAGTGTTGCCTAGCATTTTAAATACAGCAAAATAAATAATTTAATGCCAGCTTAATCAACTACTAAATTCAGTGTGGCTGAAATGAAACAGAGAGTGGGCCAGAGAGAAAAGGTGAATCTTAGGTGAAAAAACAACTTACGTTGTCTACAAAGCAATAGGATGAGTGCTAATGAATGCCACTGAACTCTTAGTTTTAGAGTTACATTTTACCTCCTTACTAGGGTATCTGATAGAGATTCAACTTAGCAATAATTATAAGGAATTTTGCCATACTGTAATGTAGGATTGTCAAAGGAGTAGGCAAGGACCATTATGTCTACAAAAAAGGAAGATGACAGTCTTCCTGAGCCACAGGAAAATTCAGAAAGCAATTTTGAGTTCCAGAGCCCTATTTTAATCACAGCGAGACATGAGTTCATTTTTCTGAAAAGCATCTAAAAAATTTTTGGGTTTTATTTTCAAAACTAAAGCGAAAATTATATTAATAATTATATTATAAATAATTATTCTTTATTATTATCATAAAGCATGTTAATTATTCCTTGTTTCTATGGAATACTATTCTTCTGCTGGTTTATATGTTACTTATCATTTTAGGAATCTTTTACCTACTTAATACCCACTTCCTAGGGTTTGCAATCATTAATTCAAAGTGAATTTATGAAAATTAAAAACAAGGCATGGAAGCCAACAGCTTGAAAGGAGCTGCAGCATGCCTCTCTACTCACTAGTTCATGTGGACACTTCCTAGTCACAATGCATTTCCCAAGTCAAAGAGTTTCCAGATACAGAGATTTTCAAATATATAACTAATGCAGAATACCTACCCCATTAATGAATCTATTTTCTGCCCTTGTACTCCCAAGGTATTGCAAAAGAAGGTAACATCACTTGCTGGTGATACACATGGGAAAAAATTCTTCCCAGAGGGATCAAAAAGAAAGATTTGCAAAGACACCTGCTTTTTAGCTGATGGATTTCCTTCAGAAGGACATGAAGAATACTACTTGTCTTATACTAATGAAGAGAATTGTCTTATACTATATGTGCATAGCTAAACATCATTGTTATACCTGGGAGAATAATTCCTGGAAAGGGAAGTCTTCTCAGAAATTCACAAGATCACATAGTCTTAAAGCGAGGGGCTAGTGACGAACTACATTCAATAGGTACTGCAGAGAAATAACTAAGTATTCATGCTTTTACCAACTCAAAATAAAGTGGAGTCCTCTATCAAAAATAATAGAACTTCAGCTGACAGCTTGCTGTTTAACTTAATGAATAATTTGGCCATCCAGAGGTTGTATGATAATCATTTTTCTGGACACAAGACTCATTATATGATTAGCAGGAGAGGCAAACTAGAACTCAGATAGTTATACTCTGGAAATAAACATGGCTTCACTTATCTGGTAGAACTATTGTGTGGGACATCTCTTGAGTAATTCCAGTTCCACCCAACAGAGGGAGTGATGGTCATACCACAACTGTACTTTTGATCATAAAACACACACCCATGCAGTCATTATGATGATACGAATTCTTTCTAAATTGATCAAATGATTGCCATAGAGCAACAACACAAAATAGTTTACTTTTAAGACATTACAAATATTGTCCAGCAGCCATGCATGAAGCATATTGTTTTCTGAATTTGTAAATTTCTGGCAAAATACACATTTTAAAGGAGAATATTAATGAAGTGTTAAACTGTACCTAGTAATATCAAACTCAGATAGCAAAGTCCTCAGATACTGGTTTTGAATAAGATCTGTGTTGGGTCTAATAGAACTAAGATCTCATTTTCAGCCTATAGCAATTTACCATACTATCAACACATTCATAAGTAATACAAAAAATGCTCTCTCCTTATGAAATGTGCACAATGCTGAATTCATAGATCATATAAAGGTATATATGTCTTGGATTTCAAAGAGGGTTTTATATACTATTTGTTAAAGCAGAGCTTGTTGCCTTTTTCTAATAAGCAAGTAAGAAAATACAAGAGTGTGTTAAGTAAAAGCACTGAAAAGAATGTTAACAGTGTATCACTAGTTATTTGCATGTATTACATCTGAACTAATGTCTAATTTTGTGTGAAAAGAGATGACTATAAGATGGACACTAACAAGCAGGGACTGATGCATAACTGATATTCCCTGCAACATATTGAGTAGAAATAGCTGAAGCTTGCATTAGTGGGACGTGCAATGCACTGTTACCTGAAAAAGAACAGGGAACAATTGAAATTGTTACTGAAAACTGGAAAAAAAACCACAAAAAAATCAGTGTAGAGCCATTAGAGATTAAAACCAAAGAGATCGAGTGCTATTGCAAGTGTAGTCTACTAGCATACAGCAAAGCAGTTAAAAATATCAGTTGCTTTCTTATCTGTAAATTGTTCATAAAATAATGACTATTTCTCTGCCAATAATGACATTTTCAATAATTTTTCAAAATTAAATGTAAAAAAATAATGAAAACCTATATATTGACAGATTGATTATGTTGTATTAGTCATATAGGTCATATAGTATGATGTTGGTGGTTCAGACTGGATGATCCAGCTTTAACAGATGGAAACAGGCCGGAAAAGTCTCTGAACATCTTTGGGAAAAGAAACAGGGGATTTATACCCAGAAAGGACATACAAATCCTTTTTTTTTCCTCTAAAAGGAGGAAATGGCCTCCAATTTAAAATTAGTTCTGTTCTCTCACAAAGGTGAAAAGGGAATAGTTACCACATCTCTACCAGGGACGTTTGCTTTCTTCTTTTTATACTGATTACCACAATGTGAAAAATGCTATCAGTTCCAGCTCAACACACCAGTTTTCTAAAATCACCAAAACCAGAATCATGCAAAAGAAATATGCACACAAGCATAATGAAACAAACTGATAGAAAATGGCACAAACATAACCAAAGAAAGAGCTGACATTTTTGAGATTACTAGCTTCACTATCCGCCTAGCTTTATGAGTCCTCATTAAGATATATATGTACGCATCATTTTTTCTCTCCAGAAAATGCAGTGCCCTATAGTATATAGGCATTTTCATATTGTAAATTTGGAATCAAATAAAGTTAGCATCTCATAGGCCTTATAAGGTCTCATAGCAGACTTAGAATTTGCAAGCAGGTTATTGGGTTCAGCCTTTCAGAAACTTTTGCAAGCAGAATTTTACCATCCAGAGTATTGATTTATATTGTCTGTGAATGACAGCTGTACCTGAATTATCTATACATTAATGCCCCCTTTTTTGATTGCAAATGAAGTAATGCAATACTTGCAGGAATGTCCTCAGTTTTTTTTCCTATTTTTATTCTACAGTTATATTAGGTCTACTTTTTTAGGTCCAGTGCAATGCATGTGTAATAATCCATGAAAATTCTACTTACAATAATTAAAAGTCTGGGGCACCCACACATCCTAGGGAACTAAGCTAGTTATTTAAAGGACCAGGAGTGCAAGCATTCTTCTTTTGCACATAATCTAGTCGTTACAGTATTTGCAAGGAAATAGGGAAACTCAGTTGAATTCCTGTTTCAGCTTGATGGGCTAAACTTCAGCTCTTCCAGAAAATAAGTCTATTTGCTAGACTTAATGGGCCTGAAGTAGAGCCATGTTTGCTAGCTATGTAGGACTTCTGGGCCTAGAAGGAAAAGAAGGAACATAGAAGTTGGCAATCCAGCTTTGAAAAGGTGGTACTGGGTTCTGATTCCTTTATTTGGGATTAATACTTTGTAACCAGACACACAAAAGGTACAAGCCCTTCAAGATCAGTAACCTGAAGCCAGTCTGGAAATAATTTCTAGTCTTTACAGTCTATGTTAGACATTATTCACAAGAGTATTTCAAAGACCTGAAAGTATCTACGGATACTATATATTGATTAGTATCCACCCAGAAAACAACACATGTTCTACTTAACAAGAATACTCAAAGCATGAATACTTTGGACAGAGTTCAAGAAGAGATTAAAGCTCAATTAAACCTACAGTAGACAAACCTGCTGCTTTTTATTCTCAGTTGCCTAGTCATACCTCGAGAAGGATGAAGACCTCACTGAACTCTACCATATCTTAAGTGTTTTTAACCTCCTAAAAAGACTGTTATAAATATTGCCTAAATGATTATAGGCTATAAGCTTCATCACTTTTTCAACTTCTCTCTCAACTTTCATAACATTTCCTATGAAAGGCTATTTTTATCCAAGATTAGGGAAAGTAAAAAAGAAAGAAAAAATAATCACACCTTGTGTGACTGCAGTTGTACAGGACTGTACTGTACAGGAGCCGATGGGGCAATGTCTCCATGGAACAGGTAATTGTGCTGTAGACCTGCTTAACTTGTCTGGCAGCTAAGAACACAGGACCAGGAGATAGAGTTCAGAACACATGGTATAAAATAGAATCTGGACCATATTTTACTCTTGTATTCAGTAACATAAGGAAATCCACAATAGCTGTACTGAAGTCCTGAGCGCAAAGAATAAAAATAAAAGAATGTGTCTAGGAACAAAACAATATGGAACTTTCCAAACCATTCAAACCACTAATTCAAATGACAGCCTACATGTAACAAAATTCCAGCAAACTATGAAAGTATTAAAGAAGGAACCTCATTTTCGCTATAAAAATATTTTTATAAATGTGAAAGTTAAAACCAAAAAAACCCCTTGATTTTCCCCCTTTCTTCAAGTGGTCTTCAGAGATAAAGTTTATTCCTTGGCTGAGATCCAGTATAATAAGGCCAAGTTTCAACTTGGGAAGCAGATTTTTGTACCCAAACAATTAAAACCCCCTGAAAACCACAAACCCAACAAATTGTGCTGCTGTCAGACTTCAGAAATGGAAGTCCAGAGAAAATCATGTTTGTGACACATCTTAAGAGAACTGTTGAATTATCTCAGGAAGAATTTCAGACCTCTTCTTTTCAGATCATTCTCTATATTTTCCCTGATACATTACCCCCAACCTGTGGCCCAGAACTCACAACTGTTGAGTTACAGCAATTGAGTTTCTGACACAATCACATGGAGAGAGTGATTCCAACATACCCAGCTCTCCATCTATTCTCTTAGCAGATGTTACATGTTATTATCTCGAAAGTCTGTGCTTTTCTAAATCTAGATCATGTGATCCAGTCATGAGGTGAAAACTCATATTCTGCTGACTTGCTAGTTGACAGAGTAGCTGGAATACTTGAAACACATACCTACAACACAATTCCAATTTTAAATTACATTCAGGATTATTATTTTTTTTTCACTGCCAAGAAGTGTAATGCAATTTGTGAAAGCTTGGAAATGGTAATGCTGTTGCCTTTTTATTTATATTTATTCATTAGAAAATCAACATTAAGCAAACTAAAGAAAATGGACATATAGTTCTGGAAACCAGTTCTAGAATGAGACAGAAACTTGCAATCCCCTTAATTTCTATGCTAAAAGAATAACCAGTGCAGAGAAAGAATACCTCATTTACAAACATTCATTCAATTCTTTGCTTATCAGCTAAGGTAGTAAAGAGAAATGCCATTATACAAAACTGATGTTTGCTCCAGTAGCAAAGGGAATGAGACCAGAACATTTTACAAACACCTCCAAGGAATTGATAAGGGATGACTGTAGTTATCTGCATCAGAGGTTACAGACAAGAAACTTCTTGCTCATTGCTAATGCCATAAGCTACCAAATCACTCCATCTATAATGACACCCATAGGAAAATATTTTGTGGCTAAAGCTTTTTCTTTTTTTTTTTTTTTTTTTTTACATATGCCATACTCCACATACTTCCAAAACATACGCCATTGAGAGTTTCTTCCTCCTTAATATATGCTACAAAATAGTTTCTAAGGAACTACCAAAGTAATTTGTATGTTCCAAATTCGAATGAAGCCTGACTGCTTACTTCTTTCAAAGGCTTAAAGCTGCTAGTACCTAGAAAATTTATTTTACTTTAGGTGAAAGATTTCTCTGTTTCATAAAAGGAGAATGAAAGTTCTACACTATATCTCTCTTAAGTTCCTGATGATCACAGACAGCAGCACAGTGAGAAATGTAACTTTCCTGAGTAGTCACAAATATGCTAAAAAATACAACCTACCTGGACTGTTACCTTGACTGACGTTTTCTGCGCGTGAACGTCATTTTCAGAAATGAAATAATTATTGAGCTAGTCCACGGGCTTATTGCTTTTTTGTATCACACATACAGGTAAGGCTTCCTATTCTCACCCTAAGAAATATGCATAGCACAGAAAGATTTTGCTGTACTGCAGCCACGGCAGGGTTATCTAAGTAAATGAAAATGTCTCCTTAAGAGCTGGTTTCTTTCTGTGCTCATTCGCATCAGAGAGAAATAGAGCTAATGCTACGGTCTTGCGAGTGCTTTATGCATTCTGACAAACCAAACGAGGTTTGTCAGGAGAGGCTCTAGGCAGCATGGAACTGCTGCAATTTTACATCTCATTGATTACCACAATGGGAATTGAAAACCGTTCTCTGCTTTCCACATAATATCAAAAATACTGCTGCAGATCTCAGGAAAATATGGAGGTCCTCCAGTTGAGAGAAAATGAAGAAAACCAACTTTGCACAGCATTGTTTCCTCATGAATTTGAGTCAGGCCCATCTGACCTTTATGAAGGCTAATAATAAAGCAATAAGGTGACATGCAATAAAGCATGTCATTCTGTGAGTAGTTCTGCAATAGGTTACATGGAACAAAAGGGCAGTTCAATGCCCTGAGGCTTTGGGGATACGCTTATTTTGTGGTAAGTGCATCCTGTAAACTGCTGGCATTACACAGACTGTATGGGAATGCACATGTCACAACAAACAATATTAAAAAAAACAAGGACCTAACAAAGCTGGTAAGAAAATTAAGATTTATTATTACTGTCACACTTCCTCAGTCATTGACTGGTTTGATGTTCTGGAGAGGTTTTCTATGAAATGTTCGTGGGACTAATTATTTTTCTTGCTATTATACAAAAATCTCGAGTATTAAGTATTTCCACACCTTCAGTGATTTGTTTTTGCTGGATCCAGCAGTCCCCGTCCACAGAATGTTACCATTTTGTAAGGGATGGGCTCACATTCTAAGCACAGCAAAACAACCCCAAAACCACACGGAATAATCTGTAGTGACAGCAGTAGAAGGCTGTTCTGCTCAGAGATTGCAAGTGACATATGTAGTACCATGTGCTAAGCAAGCTGTGATAGTCACTAACCCTTTGAGGTGCCTAGCAACCTTCAGTAACATTCAGTGGGAAGAGACGATTTTCAGCACTCTACAGAATTAAATTCCTGATAAAAGTGTTTACTCAGGATCGATCCCAGCAGCCCTCAATGCTCCCTAAAATCAGGTAGATGAAAGCACAAAAGAAGAGCAAGTCCTTAGCTACTTACTGCAACCACAGTGTCAAAACCAATTTAATTTTAAAAAAGAAATGTCCGTATTAACGATAATGTCAGTTTTACAGAAGTTCCAGTTCTGGGAATCAGAAGATCAAAGTTCTGAATTTCATCATGCCTTTCTGATATTTTACTTTAACTATATTATATTCATATACAAATACCTATACCAATTCTATACATGTACATCCAATTCAGATACATTTTCAACACTTATACCATAAAAGCAACTATTAGTATAATAGGCAAACATAATCAATGGAGTTTGAAACAACAGAAAAATTGAAAACCAAGTTTCAGAAAGATAATGACATCTGTGTTACTCCCACCAGGAATATCCAGTCACAGGAAGCTGGATGCAAAAATTAAACACAAGCACTCCCAGTGACTCCCATTAGAACATACTGGGATCTATGTATCACGTAAAACTAGGCCTGCATGACAAAGAAACATGCCAACCAAAAAAAGAAGCAAAACTCAAATGACACTCTAATACTACCAAGCAGCCAATAAAAACTAAGCTATTAGATATGTGAGGGTAACTGCTAGTTTGATCAGAGAAATCTAGGAAAAGAAGATCCCTCTCCCACCCCAAAAGCAGCTTTTGAGAATTTGTGTCTGTTCCCTGCCTGAGAAGGGTGTGATAAAAGCAACAGTCCACTTAGAAATGCAGTAAGTAATCTCATCCAACATTTTAAGGACACAAAAATGCAAGAACAAACCTAGGTGAAAAAGATCCTCTTGGATTTCTTGATCCTGCAATATAAAGCAACATAAAGACAAAGCAAGTAAGGCCTAGAGAAATACGGTGGTGGGCCAAGCCTCCTGATTCCAGTTGAAAAACCAGTATGTTAAAGTTAAGAACAAAAGTAATCTGCTAGCCAAAACCAGCAAGCATTTACTGTTTCTGCAATAATGAGAACCTCATTCACAATAAACAGCATGGTGTGCACAATGGCATCTGCGACAACCACTCTCACCTACTGGTTAGTGGTCTGCTGGAGAGGAATTAATTCCAACAGTAACACTAATGGAACAATTATCATCCTTGGGATATATATATATCATGTTCGTAACCTATCACCTACTGCTTCATGTGGTAATGCTGCTTTATAGAACATAGTCCGTTATAAATCTATTGCAACACTGAACACACAAAACATGTTTTTCTATGATTTCCTTTATTTTTCTATATGGCATGTATGTGTATAAATTAAACCTTATAATACCAACAGCAACTTAAAGCTGTGAGGCACAGAAGATTTAAAAGGAAAAAGAAATAAAAGAGTACTTGCTATATTTCAATTAATTATGACAGTTTCTAACACCAATAATGAGTTTTAGATTGGCTATTCTTCATTGTAACTGGCCAAATATACTTATGGCTTCAACTGTTCCAGATGGTCATCAGCTGCCATGAAATGCATGACCTGATAATAATAGTCACTGTGAGTTTTATCAAGAAAACAGTGAAATTTGGGCCATAGTAATTTCATTAATATAGTGCTTACACTGAGCAGCGCATTGGGATATCACAGAATCACAGAATGGCTGAGGTTGGAAGGGACCTCTGGAAGTCATCTGGTTCAAACCCCCTGCTCACACCCCCAGCTTGAGTGGCTGCTGGCCCTGCAGTGGTGCATGGGGTTGATCCTCCCCAGATGCAGGACTTTGCACTTCTCCATGTTGAGCTTCATGAGGTTCCTGTCAGCCCATTTCTCCAGCCTTTCAAGATCCCTCTGGATGGCAGCACAACACTCTGAATACGCATACATAACTTATTCTTGGGTCACTTGTTTAATACACTGCTAATTTTGTTTCTTCTCTCATTTTTCTGTGAAATATGAAAAATATGAACACTTTGTCCTTCTTCTTTTGCAATTTACTGAATAGATAATATATACATTATGCAATTTTTTAGCAGAGGCTGCATTTGTTGTTTCATTCTGGAAAGTATCTACCACATTACAGATACCGCTACAAGAAAAAACACTGCACCTTAGACCAATTAGTCTCACAATGAACACTCTTCATCTGAACACAAAAATCATGATTATTTTAAAAAATGTGATGCAATAAACAAAATATCTATAAAAACGTAGTGCTACACTGCAAGTCTAGCTGTCAAAAGGGCTGAATTATAGCCAAAAGATTTGTTTTTTGGTTGGTGGGATTTAAAAAAAAAAAAAAAAGAAATTAACTAAGGTGCTTTTTTTAACTTCTGATTTTGGGTACCCAGTGATGGAAAACAGGGAGTTCAAAGTCACGTATCATCAGCATTTTGTAAATTCAGACTTTACAGGAATTTAAACTTGGTTACTCGTATACCAACACATCCAATACAGACCATTAAAAAAATGTAAGGCAATGCACTCCTTTAAAAAAAGGACTATATATTTTTAACCAGCTTAGTATGCTGTTACCCACATTATTTTTTATTTAAATTAATCAAAATTAAATAAAGCAGGTATAAAACTTCAAATAACTTTAAAACTTTTAACTTTAAAATAAATATGTATTGCTAATACAGATATAGAGAAATTCATGCTGCATTAACAGCAGTCTCACTGAGAAGAAACTGGGTAGAAGAATGTTTTAAAGCTAATTGACAAAATTACGAATTTCTCTCAAACTCAGCAACTTTTTGCCTTTGCGGTAGAGGGAGACCAAATAACTGTCCCTTGCCACTGCTCTTTTCCTCTGACAAGAAATTATTTTCTCTGAGGAGGAGACACTGTCAGTCACCATAGCATTGATCATGCATATTTCTTGCACCTGAAGGAATATTGGATTCAAAACAATAGTGGATGACCAAGTAAGTTTACCAGTATACTTCACGTTAACCTAGTCCATCATCTTCACCATGTACCCTACATGAGTCTGATCCAATCACGGCTGCAAAATCACCTGAAGTGTAGTAATCTTGTAACCAAAATGATAATGACAAACACAATATTCAGAGATGGAAGAGTGATAAGAAAAACTTATTTTAGCAGGAGAGATTAGTCCAACATAGCTAAATAAAAAGATGGGATTCTATGAATATCTGAAAATTACAGATCTTGAGGAAGAAAAATCTTTATTTAGCATGGTACAGGGAGAATGCAACTCCCAGAAAATAACAATAGTATAAAATGAAGGCAGTAAGCTGAATAGTAGCAAAACATTTCATGAGACTGAAATCTATCCAACAGACACATAATTCTGTAAGGCGAGAACATTTGGAAATAGGGTAGACAAAGCATGAGACAGCAAGAAACAATTGTATACTGATCACACAGAAGGCTAAATCATCTATATTTGCCTTTTTTGTGTTTGAGATTACTTCTTCTAGTCAATCATTCTGGAGCACCGCTACATATTAACACCTCTTTCATCTTCTTTCTCCCTTCCTCTTCCATTTAAAAGAGTATCAAAATAGATGTGACCTCATTTCCCTTCCTTTTCCTTCTGCTTTAAAGGAAGAATTTTTATAATCACTATATTTACCCTCATGTTTTCATATTTCGTTCTTTATATGTGAAAATCTTTTTTAAGCAACATCTGCACAGTGTGCAACATTCCTCCTTTATAATGTAGCTTTCTGTAGTCACATGACTTTTATAAGGTCACCTACCACAATACTATCACAGTGACCTTATAGAAAAACAGATGGATGGATGAAGAAAGATTTGGGCTGGAGAAAATGCTACGTATCGTGACTGTTTACCACATCCCTATACACAGTTCATTCACAAAGACTCGACTAAGGCTCTTCCAAAGTGAGTGAATAGCCTACAAGCCTGCAAGAATTTTACAGGAAAGATTTAATATTAACAGAAGTCTAGAAAGTAGGATTCAACAGCTTCTGATGCCATGAGAAATAAACCTCTCCTTGTTTCAAAAAAATCAGAAGTTTTGCCCTTACTAGGAAATGGTATTTTAAATACCAGAAATATCAGTTATCTGTAAATCCTTGTTGAAATGCTCCGTATCTGCTAAAGGGGAAGTGGGGTGAATTTCTATGATTTTTTTAGTCATATTCATATTTTTTCAGTATTTTTTTTTCTCAAACATTTTCAAATATCAAAAGAAGGAAAAATACAAAGATAATCACTAGTATCCTAGTACTGCATTTTCTGTCAATAGCTCCTAATGTTTAAATTCTCCACTATTGGTATCTCTCTTGAAACTCTTATGTTTATATTATCATTTTTTCAATAAAAGAAATAATTATCTACTTTCAGAGTCTCTTGCAACAAGTGTCTGAAATCTAAGATTTTTGTATCTCAGTCCCCTCAATATTATTACTCAGTCTTAACAATAGGAACAATTACACTCAATCTTAACAAATGAGAATTTTGTGTCATTCAGCAAAATGCCAAAGATTTTGGTCCCAATGAAACAAATGAAAAAAATCAAATAATATTAAAAAATATTTTCACATTTTATTCAGTTTGCCTAACTTGCATTTTACTTGTGGTCTGTAATAAAATAATTAATTGGGGGTTTATCTAAGAGCCCCTACTGCCTTCTGGTGGGGTACGTGCAACAGAAATATTTACATATACATAATCAGTTGTTTAACTGACTTGATTGTGTTTGGTGTGTAAGAGCAGGATTTTTTAAAGGACGTAAACCTGTCCACATTTGCTTCTGCACACACAATAAAACAAGAGGCATAATATAAGCATTTTTTTTTTTAATTCTCAGGAGTTCTTATCATCCCTCCCATTTCAACTCCAGGAAAATAAGATTTTTTGATTGATAGTTTGAAAGTATGATTTAAACTTATCTATTTCACTCTCTCACACACACTTTACTAAATTCATCTTAATTGCTGCATAATCTGATGAAAATCAACAACTGGCAGACCGCACTCAAGACACACTTGAGAATGGAATAGCAGGGGTTTTGCATATCTGGGACTGAGCTGCATAGAGTACATGTGGGAAAGAAGATGTGATAGAAAGGGTTTATGGTAATAAGAAGTAAAAAAATAAATAACATGTAGTGCTACAAACTCATGGCTGACTGACGGTTTGTCTCATAGGAACCTGCATGGAGCAGGAACTCTGGAGGGAAGAACTTACAGAAAAGTACTTGGAATCAAATCTACCTCTGTATCCCTGAAAAGCTATGTGTACTGAACTAAGGTTGCAAAAAAACATCACACAGAATACTACCAAAGTATTGCTTGTCCCCACTAAACACTGATCTTGTTTAAATTCTAAGGAGACTTTAGAGTTTGGGTTTGCTTATTTGTAATGCAATGAAAGGAAACTTTGAAATTAGAAGTCATTTCAAGCAGAAAAAAACCCCAACCACAATATTTGTATTTCTTTCTGATAGACGTGAAGAGATGTTTCTTAAAAATTTAAACTAGTCACAGAATTTTACATGAAATTAATAAATGTTTTATTCAGCTCTGATCTGTTTGGGACAGAAGGGAGAGGAATAAACAGTCAGATAATGCTGTCTAGCTGTAGCACGCACCTGCTAATGACATTGCAACCAGAGCAGGAGCATTCACTAACTATTTCATAAATACATTCTGACATACTAGGCTAGGTGAGCTATTTTGTCATGTGATAAACTTTGCTGCTGTCTCTTCCAGTGCAGCCCAGCACATTTCTGAAAAACTCAAAGTCAAAAGCTTGAAGAAAATACAGTAAAGATGACAGGTATCTTTCCTGATGCTTTCCTTGCCTAATACAGCAACAAAACCTGATGCAGCTGCAAGACAGAATTTTGTGGAAAGTACACCAAGACAGAACTAATGTGAGAGTTTATATTGAGAGACAGAAACCATTTACCTGAAGATGCAAAGAATAGATAAGATAAGGCAGTATACTGTAGTCAAGTAGAATTTGGCAGTTTTCTTGTCCTGGTAATTCACATAACCCTTACCACATCTTGGGAGAGGTACTGTGAGGTAAGTGATTGACTGCCTCAGAAAAACAAATGATTTAGCCTAACTTGTCTCAAAGGCTTGGTCATTTGTCAGGGGCAGTTATATGAGAAATTATTACCTCCACCCAGGCTCATGTTAGGGTAATTATAAGGAGCATAATGCACAGTGATATGTTATGCCTATTATGTATGGATCAAGGAGGAATTTTTCTGAAAATGCCATATTTTATTCTAGGAAAAAGGTTTTTTGCTGTCTTTACAGAACACGGAGAACATGTCAAAAAGCTGTTTTACAGTAAGTCCCAACTTGGTACACTTTTATTTTTTTTTGATCATGTGATCTCAGCACATTCAGGCAGCCAAGAGCCAGTCCTCAGAGCAAAATATGTGAATGGCAAAACCGAAGATTCAAACCTGGCCTTGCTCTAATGGACATAAAGAGCCAAACAAGAACACAGCAGCAGAGCACCCTACACTTGGATCCTTCTGCTGCCATGTCTGGGGCCTAGGCACTCAGCCCCTGCCAAGAGTTGAAAGGTATCAACAATAATTGCCATTGATAGTATGCTTACTGTTAGAATGGTCCATCATATCAAAATACTGAATATATTTGTCTTCGTCATACATCTGCAAAACAGAGAAATTATGTGATCCTCCTAAGATAGAGAAAATAATATATTAAAACCCCACAGATTTCTTTCTTTAGTGAAAAAGAAAAGAGAACTCTATTGTATTGAATCTAGAAAGAAGCAATGTAAACCCAGAACCAAATCTTCAAATGTCACTACTTACTTCATCTCCTGGAACAGGAGGATTCTGAGAAAGTTGGGGACCGAGTCAACAGAAATAACTTGAAGTTCAGCACATTCAAACATCTGCAGCCACCATGGCTCAACACAGGCTGAGATGCCAGGCTAAGTAGCAGCCCTAAGAGGAAAAACCTGGAGGTCATACTGGTTACCAGGTTGAATGCAAGCCAGCTGTAACTGCCCGTGTAACTTGCTCGCTGTTACTGCAGGTTTGCTGCACCACATACTGGATTGTTAGGAGTACAATGGCCAGCACATCAAGGGAAGTTATTAATTGTGCTTCTCTGCCTGGCACTACTGAGGCTGCACCTAAAACACCAGATCGAGTTTTGGGCCCCACATTTCAAGAAGGATGTGGAGAAACTGGAAAGGGATCAGAGGAAGGCTACCAAGACTGTCAGGGTCTAGAGCACATTTCTAGGAGGAGAGGTTGATGGAGTAGGGCTGGTTTTGCCTGGCAGAGAGGAGGTTAAGGGCTGCTGCTCTGTTGGCAGCCTGCAATCATTTAAGGGGATTTACAAAGATGACAACAGCAAACACTTTTCAGCAGTAACAGCCAAAAATTGCAAGATACTATTTAAGACTGGACATCAGGAAAAAAATTCTCCATTAGAAGGGAGATACAGCACAGGAGTAAGAGGGACCTATGAATTTTTAACAGTAGAAACACTTACACAGGCATATTCACAAAGATTTTCTCTTAGATACACAGTAAAATCAATTAGTAACTTAAAATATGCAAAAATTAAATAAGTAGAAACGTAGTAAGTTTAGGTAGTTCGAAGGGCCTTTTAAGGCACACTGGTTTGGAAAAAAGGTCCAGAAATCTTAGAAAAAAAGGAGAAAACAATAAGCTTTTTGTTATATAAACTTCCAACTCACAGAAACAGACATAGGGGAAAAAACTCATGGGTTTAATGCTTTTATATACTCACGGATCTACTTGTATAGGTGTCATAAACTAAATTTTAAATGTGATATAATCCAATATTATGCACAATAATTAGAAGTTAAAAAATAATAACCACTCTTTGGAAAGAACAGAATGCTTAGTTCTAAAACCATTTTCATTTGTTTAATAATCTTTCCCAAGGGCCTAAAAGGTGCTGAACAACTACAGCCTCTAATGACTTTGTAATCCAATTTTGCACTTGGCTTATTATAGTAACTTGCATTTCACTTCTATGGCTCAGTCCTGCATGGTAGAGAGATCTAGTCCTGATCCAGTAAAGCATCCTGACTCCTGCAGGTCGTATGCAGATCACAGAGTCTCTCTATATTTCCTTTTCAGTAAGGATGATAAAAGAAGTGAGTAGAAGAGTCTTAACGCTGCTTCCTAACAGAAAAGTAAGCTGAAAAAGGCTTATGTAAAGAACGCAGTAAAATGAACAGATTGCAATAAATTGTTTTCCTTATGGATCAAGGCATCGTCTGAGTTGGAAATGTAACTAAATCACAATTCCCTTCCTGGGATTCTGCTTGAATATTCCTTCCCCTACTAAAGGAGGTGAACAACTGTTCAGTCTAGCTTTTAATTTACTCCCATCTGTATTGTCAAGTCATGCACAATAAAATAATTTGAATTTTCAAGCTGGGTTATTCACATGGGTATGAGTTTTATGGTCATGAACTAATTATACTTTTCAATACACTTTTTCACTTTTATAAATATATGTAAGTTACCGTTATTTTAAGTGTATTTTTTGGTTTCCAGCCAAATAATGATATAGAATATTGACAATGCATTTAACCACAGCACTAAATTTTGCTGCATTTAGAATCATTAAGGTTGGAAAAGACCTCCAAAGTCATGAAGTCCAACCACCAACCCAACATCACCATGCCTACTAAATCGTGTCCCAAAGCACCACATCTACACATTTTTTGAACACCGCCAGGGATGGTGACTCCACTGCCTCACTGGGCAGCTTGTTCCAATGCTTGACCACTCTTTCAGTAAAGAAATTTTTCCTAATAGCCAATCTAAACCTCCCCTAGTGCAATTTGAAGCCATTTCCTCTCATCCTATCGCTTGTTACTTGGGAGACGAGACCAACACCCCCCCTTCTTTTAGGTAGTTGTAGAGACCAGTAAGGTCTCCCCTCAGCCTCCTCTTCCAAACAACCCCAGTTGTCTCAGCCCCTCCTCAGGAGACTTGTTCTCCAGACCTTTCACCAGCTTCGTTGCCCTTTACTGGACATGCTCCAGCAACTCAATGTCCTTCTTGAACTGAGGGCCCCAAAACTGAACACAGTATTTGAGGTGTGACCTCACCAGTGCAGAGTACAGGGGCACGATCACTTTCCTGCTCCTGCTGGTCACACTATTCCCAATACAAGCCAGAATGCTATTGGCCACCTTGGCCACCTGGACACACTGCTGGCTCACATTTAGCTGGCTGTCAACCAGCACTCTCAGATCTCTCTGCCAAACAGCTTTCCAGCCACTCTTCCCCAAGCTTGTAGCATTGCATAGGGTTGTTGTGACCCAAGTGCAGGACCTGGCACTTAGCCTTGTTGAACCTCATACAGCTGGCTTTAGCCCATCATCAATGCAGTCTGTCCTGATCCCTCTGCAGAGCCTTTCTACCCTTGAGCAGATCAACACTGCCGCCCTGCTTGGTGTCATCTGCAAACTTACTGAGGGCGCACTCAATCCCCTCATCCAGATCATTGACTTATACTGCCCTACACAGAAGCAAGCATGAAACATTCGTCTTTTAGGAAAAGGGCACCATTTAACACTAGTATCTCTCGGTTACTGCATCTTGTTGACTTTGGAACTCCTTCAGTCTGTTTTATGTGTAAAAACACTCAGAACAGTAGTAGAAGCTCTGAAAAAAAAACCTACAGAAAATGACAATTTTTTCCTAAAAATTAATACTCTATTAAATGCCTTTGGAGGATGAGGGAGGAAAGGGGGAAATGGTTCTTGCAATGTATCAGGGCGCTCTATTTGGACTTTAGGATCTAATGCATCCTTGTGAACAACGAGAACAATTACTCAATGACTTTTCATTTAACTTTCTCGGCCAGCTCTGGGCACTGCAAAAGAAACCCAGCTGTTTCCTGATTGCACATTTGATATTAAATGGTGTTCCATTTTGCTCAGTGCAAAGCAGAGAGTTACTAACACAGCAAGTCAGTTACTATGTATGTTCTCTCTAATACGCTGATCTTACCAAAATTAAAGTAGATTTTATAAGAGAATCAGGTAAGGAATAAAGATAAAGTACACCATGGAAATGCTGTGCTTGTCACTCATGTATTCTTATGCAGCAGGACTGGACTTAGGGTACATGTGTTGTGTATACACAGATTGGATCTAGCAATAAATGCAATTGCACAGTTAAGCTAAACTATATTTATCAGTTCTATTTAATGAGTGTTTGCATAGTCTGTACCATAGGACTGCAAAGTGATCATTCATCTTCTAGTCTATTCCAGCACACTGACATATAATCTAGCAATATAATCTTTGAAAAGGCAAACGTAAAACCAAACTACACTAATTCTTTTTTATTTGAAAGACAGGTCTGATGAAATACATGATTTACTTTATGTTAGGGATCAACATTTTTTAATGGTGTTCCAGGAGCTGAAGTCTGTGAGAACTACAGCTATTGAGATTCTCTGACAAAGGCAGACTGTGTGTGTAAATGTGTTCAGATATAGGTTTATTTGTCTTACCCAGAGAACTAAAGTTTGAAGGCTTCGGTTTATACTCTCTGCTATCACAGATAATGCTGGTAGCTAATTCCCGTGACTTCTGGAATACTAGCAATAAAGAAACTGAAACCCCAACATCTGTAAAATTGAAATTGAGGATTCTTTGTCCCAAGGCATTAATACTGTGTATCCTTGTTCTTTGAAGAGAACTGAACCCGGACCATCGCTTTTTTGCTTTTAGTCATGGTGCATAACAACTGTCTCTCATTTACTCACATCTCATTCAAATTTATTCAAGAAAAATAAAACTAACTAGGAATAGCATCTTACGCTGTTTGGGTAAGTTTATTTGTAGCATGAGGCAGAATACAATGAACTTTAAAAGGAAATTTACATTTTAAAAATAGCAATTTTTTAATTTTCAGCTCTTTCAAAACATTTCAGATTATGATTTTTAAAATACGTATACATTTCTACTTTGGCATCAAATTTTTGAGGGATGAGAAATGGTCAATTCAATTTATTTTCCATCTGGTAACAGGAGCTTACTTCCTTCTATAGAAGGCTGATGTGCTGATCACGTTTCAATGCAAGAATGTACCACTAATTAGGGCCAGCATTTTCCATTCACTTCTGTTGTATTTAGGCAATACTTGTTCTGAAGAATGTTCTAGTTTTTCACCCATATTTAGAAAATGTATTGTGTACCATGGTGAGATAGTCTGATTCCTGCCAGATATGAACAAAAAGGCAACACAACGTTAGATAATTTTAGTCATAATGATACCATTCAGTGGAATCACAGTTATGCAATGCTATGTTTTCACAGCATTCTGGAGTTGTGCTTGGATACTAATTTCTTGGCATTGCAGCACAATTATTTTCATTTATGGACTCAGAGGGTGGAGGGAAACCTGCCATGCTAAAATTCGAAGCAGTCCTTTAGCTTTCTACTTTCAGTCCACTGTTGCACATACACTATTACCATAATAGTGGAACAACTCTGCTATTACAGAAGAGGCAGATCAGATGGATTTGAAAAAACTGATGAACGCTGTCAGGGATTTTGGAATGGAGTAAAGGAAGGGAGTACTGAATGTAGGACAGCCATGTCTGAAGCAGATTTGCTTTGTGGAATGCAAACCAAAGCAAAATGCAAAAGAAGAGTACTATCTTGTTCTCTTCATCAGCTGGAGTTTATTCAGACATCTCTCAACCTAACACTCAGAACAAAAATAAAGAAAAATACAGTATGTTTGGGAGATAGAGTGTCAATTATTTTCTTTAAATTCCTAGAGAGTCATGGCTCTGACTCATCCAATTTACTCAGTTTAATAAAACATGACCCCGTGGGAGTAGCCTGTTGCAAAATTCACCATAACTATCTTCTGCCTCCAATGTGAGAAATTAATTCTGAACGTGTGGACAATTTCTCCTTTATTTGGTTTATTAACTGTTGAGGTACCTCTACATAACTTCTATCCTTATCACTCCGGCAACATGGAATTTAAGCAATGTACAAAACTTTGATAAGGAACTCTGAATTTCTCTGAAAAGAAACTTTTCCCAGGACTTTTAAAAGAGGATGAAGTAATGCTAGGGAAAAAAAAAAAAAAAAAAAAAAAAAAAAAAAGGAATAATACACTGAATAATTATGAGATCAATAAACAATTAAGAAATTCACCAAAGCTATTCAAAGGACCTTTCAAAACAAAAAGACAAAGACTCTGTGTTAAACACAGTTCTTAAAAGATACTTAATGTGCCAAGCAAAGGCAAGCACCCTGGTGATATCGATTTAGGTGTCTTAATTGTGTTGTTACCTCCACAGACAGCTCTAAGGAAAGAAAAAAAAAAAAAAAAAGGAAGGAACCTAGCACTACATTTTTCCCCTACCAGACATCCGAATGAATTTCATTTTACTGCATTTGCGATTTATAAGCAGTGATTCATGTACAGGAACAGTAACATTGGAAACTGTGATAAGAACCTTAAATTCAGCCAAAGATCTGCTCTTGATAAGCCTTTCTCAAATAAATAGTTTTTATTCATCAGAGTATTTCTAGTTCAGTAGCAGACATGCCTTCCTATGCAAACTCATAGCAACTGACAATGTGAGAAATCAAGACATCACCAAGCCCTTTGGTTGTGCTGGGAGGTTCCTAGGGGCAGGCTGGTCACAGTAAATTGTCCTTAGATGTGAATTTCTCTTTCCTCCTGAGACTCTGAATCTCTTGACCTCTGAGTCACATTTCAAAGTCCACATACTCTCCCAGGCTCTATGTGCTTATTTGCAGAAGAGGGAGGGAATGAGTGTCTGCATAAGGAGAGGGTAGGTTGAAAGGAAATGATTGAATATCAGAGAATTCATTACTGTTTCAAAACCAATACATAATGCCAGCTGCTGACTTTATACCTTTCCATACATGTTTGCAATCACTAGATAAGCAAATTCAACATAAGAGAAGAAAAGCAAGTATTGTCATGACTAAATACCTCACACAAAACTTAAGGTTAGCTGCATCAGATCCTAGCCCTTAACACAGCCAAAATTCTTACAGCCACTTGCAGATATATATTATACTTGGCAATTAGCTGTCTAGATCTTTGACACTGATTGGTCCCAATCGTCCACTTAGACAAAGTAAAGAACACAGTTCCCTGGGTTCAAGGAAAAAAAGGAAATCTATTTATTCATGGGGCACTATAGAAACCTTTCAACCAGCAGTAGGAATCGATTCATCTACTAAATGCACAACAAACTGACACATCAAGAAGTCAAACAGAAGCAACCAAAGTTGTGAATTATGACAAAAAGACCCTTATAGCTTTAAAGCTTGTGAACTTCTCAACATTGACAGAGTAGGTAAAATTTCACAGTGTCCAGGGAAAAGAGAATTTGGGCACTGTGCTTTTCAACAATTCCAGTGTATAAATTGAAAATTAATTAATAGTAATTTCAGTGAAAAATATGTAGAAAGCCAGAATAGGTTTTACTTGAATACACCTTACTCACGTGGTTAGAGCTAGAATATCAAAGCGATATTTGAATGAGCTCATGTTTGCAAGTATTTACTCTAAAGAGTAAGAACTGGCAGACTTGCGATCTTGCTTAACTTTAGGGAAGGAATTTTTTGTTTGTTTGTTTGTTCAATTCAATTTATGCCTGAGGTAAAATAAGTGAGGAGGAAAAACATCACTAGTATCATGAAATTGCTGGCAGATCAGGAAAAACCTTTCTTAAGAATGGAAGGATAAGAAAGAAGATTTTGACTTACATGTCCTGAATTGTTTCACTAACAGAATATTTAAGAATAAAAGATGTTCATGTTCTTTTGTTTTCCTCTCTTACTCTGCACTGAAACACTGTGTTTTATGTATTGTGATACTGACTGCAATAAATATTGTGCTTACAAAATGTGTTTTATTCAAGGACCTTTCATGCAACTGAAAGTTTAAGTTCACAAAACCTCTTCTTAAATTCCACTCCCACTTATTAAATTATATTAAACTGGTTTTGATGTCTGAACTTTTACAAATAGAGAGACCTGACTGCATAAACTGTGGAAGGAGTTTTCCTTCAATATGCAAAAGTAATTTCTCTTAAGTTACAGAGAGGTAAAATGGAGCACAATCACTGTGTGATTTGTTTCAGACAGTAAGTCAGAGGCCACACAAAGATGAGAGTCAGGAATCTCTAGTGGTGACCAATACAGTACACAAGACTGTCCATTCTACTATATTTTAATGTATCTCATAATTGCATTTTCCCTTTAAAAGGTATAATTTAAAATGGTAGAGGGGGAAAGATATGACACAAGATCTGACATTTTTTCTTGCTTTTGGGAGGTGGGTGATATTTTCATTACTTATTTAGAAAAAAAAACCTGAATAATCTTTAACTTTTTCTCAAAGCAGTTACTTTTTCACCTAGCTGCAATATAGCCAATGTTATACTTCTGAGATCTACATGACTAATGTGTGGAGATTTCTATCCCCCTCATACACAGAGGGATATATATGGAAGCCGTTGTTTTGCTAAATATATAAAATATACTATTTTCCTGCTATTTTTCTATAATGTAACCACCTGTGCAAAGAACCGTCACTTTAATATGTCATAAGGCCAAATGCACTCCAAAGCTTTCATGAGCAATCTACCCTCTTAAACACACATATATACACTTATATGAATACATAGCTTTAGTAGTGGAAGTAGTTCAACTCATAGCAGTGAAATTAATCTGACAGTTCCTCTAGTACATTTTTTCCTCAATATAGAATTTGCTTTAGCTTCAGTGAGGCTTTGTTCTGGTCCATAGCTCCATCTGCATGGAAAAGCTGGCAAGAACACCATCAGATCTTGCAAGTTTTTAACTTTTCATTGAAAAGAGCTAGAGAAATGCTCAGAAACAGGCAACTGTTAGCTTTCCTCCAGTCCTGAGACACCTCTCCCAACTGCCATAATCACTCAATGACAGTCCTACTCTTCAAGAGATCTCTGGCACCAAAGGTCTCTGTGGAAGCTCTGCACGAGAGAAAGAGCTTCTGAACTCTGCTGCCAACGGGAGGGGATGAGCTATTGACAGACAACATCCATAAGGAAATCTAGTCAAGGAGTGAGGAGCAGCCCAGCCAAAGTTAGTTTTCCTAGTAAGCAAACTAGGCCATGTTGGCCTCTGTAGTCATTTGGCTGGTCCCACAGTAGGTCAATGATTTGAGAAGCGGTTACGTGAACCTCTGACAAAGGAATTTGGGGAAGGGACTGGGAGAGAGAAAAGAGAAAGGAACCATCCCAGACAGTGCCTGCTAGACTTAGGCCTTGTCTTTCCAGCTCCCAAATGGTCACCTATTGTAATAACTTAATGGAACAATAATGCAAAATTTTAGCTATGCTTAATTAATTTCTTATTTGATTTAAAATGTAAGGAATGTAACATTGCGTAAAGTGCATGCAAAAAAAATGAGGGATATGTAAGACAAGGGTGCCCCATGAAATTATAAAATACTGGAAGATCTAAGAGTACAAAAAAAAATATTGTAAGAAAATTATCCTAGATGATCAATTTGACGAGATTTCAATAGTAGGGGAAGTTACTGGCTTCTGTGGGAGCTGTAAGGGATCAGTAAGGGACATGTAACCACCTTCCTTGAAAATACGTGACCACACTAAATAGAACATAGATGTGGAATAATGAATGAGGGTATGAATTTTCAAAATGCTTGTTGCTACGCTGACTACTCAGACAGACATTCTTAGTCAGTATTAACAGTGTTTTTCTATAATGTAACCTAACATGCAGTAGCTATGCCAGTACTCTCAGTGCAAGCTCAGTGTGGGTTAGCATGTTATACCATCCACATTTTTTTCTCCCATGAGCAAGCATGTGAGATCACTTAATTTTTATAATCCGTGCAAAAGTAAGATTATCTACCCAAAACTAGAGTACAGTAAGGGGTGCAAAAAGGAGCACAATATAGAATAGAATTAGAATAGCAAGGTCAGAAGTATAACCTTGTCTCTAATCTCATCCTGAGCTTCCTAAAATTAGGAATATTTGAAAGGTCAGCAGGCTTTTTGTGGTCCCTGCACAAAAGGGCTGAAAAGGGGTGACTCCCTCTGCAAAGGATTCGAGTTCCTACTATCATCTATATAGCAATTTCCACCTATGTTAGGACAGCATAAAATACTACACTTTCAATTTTGTGCTGTCTGAATTCCAACGTCACTCAGTGATAAATGACAATATTAGCCACAAGGAGAATCAGGCCAAAGTTTTCCTTTAGATACACTGACACAGTAACTCTGAACAGCATCCCACGAAGCCACATTACTAGAAGGGTATGTCCTACTATCTTACTTGGTGACAGCCTAAATAGTAATGAGGAGACAATTAAATCAAGTATCAAAGAACATATCATAGTTTCACATTGTCATTAGCTGCAGTTGATATATAAAGCATGGGTGGAGAGCAGTAAGTATCAGAAGGAAGGTTAAAGATGAAAAGAAAGCATGATAGAACCTGTCACTTGAAAATATGCCTCTTGCACACGGGTACTGCTGAAGCATCATACACAGAGAATGCATTCTGGAAGCACTAATTAGGTCAAGATCCTAAGACTTGCAATTTTGGTGAGTTTTTCAGAAAAAGTGAAAAAAATAAGGACTGGATATCTCAGGACATAGAATCTGTTAACAATTTATAGTTGATAGCAATGGAATATAGTTACCTCTGAAGGAATGCCCTTTGCTACCTCAGAGAACATTTTTCTCAAAGTCCGTGACCTCTCAGGCTAACTATGTTCAGCTGTAACAATGAAATTGCCCACTACTCCAGAAAGGCTCTCGATTGCAGGAAACACAAGTTTACACAAAAAAAATTGACTTGGACTATGAAACATGCTATGAAACTCAAAACTAAACAGAGAAAGTGACCACCAACTTCACCTGTAGGTATGAAATATGTATCTTTGTTCTCGATTTCCATCAGTAATTTTTTCAGAATAGTTTAGAACAAACCGTGTCCAAGAAATCAGGTGAAGAGTAACTAGAAATACAAGAAGGCAGTCTGCTGGAACTGCATATAACTGGAACTTACATTACCCAAAGTTATTATGCAGAGATGCAGGGTCAAGCTAATTTCATTCTTTCCTCTCCTCTGTCTTTCCAAACTAAGTACATGCATTAGCAAAAGAAGTAAACAAGTAAAATCAAGTCCACAAATGGAGTCATATTATGAAGACAGAAAAATACATTTCTAGTCTAAAATGCTTAACAACCATCCACAGCAAGAAAAAATGTGGACAGAGCATTGTTTAGTGGCCTGTAAGCAGAGAGGAACAGAGACTTTGATACCTCTATATTTAGTCCCCCTCAGACTTGGAAAGAAGCCTGGCATCAAGACCAAATATCACAGAAGTTCATATCTGGATTAATATCCGGAAGCCTAAGCTAGAAAAAAAGCTCTGAGATAATACATTTTGACTGGTTTTGATTTAGGTCTTGGAATTCCTCTGTCAGCTTAAACAAATGGACTTTTTCAGGCTGAAGGCCCAGGTTGCTGATAAACCAGTATTTCAGAGGTACAACACCCAAAGCATACAAATCTCTCCACTATGAAGGAGGTAGAAGCTTGATCACACTAATAAGTTAGACAGGCTGCTGAGTGGATGAGTGAATATGCACCGTGACAATTTGCTCACCCTCAGCACAGCCTTCAAAAATAATCTCTGTAAAACGTTTCAAATTTGATAAAAGATTCAAAAGATTTCAAAAGACATTTTTCCAACTAACCAGATAGAAGTCTGAGGTACTGAGATTGAGTCAGAGTACTGCCACAAAGAAGCAGATCACCCAAAAACTTCCTGGTCCTTCTGCTAGCAATCTCAGCAGAGAGGGAATGAAGTACTGGGTAGTGAAATCCTTTGGGGTGTTCTGTGCATTGCAAGCTAGACATGTTTGTTGATGACTGGATTAGAAGCTTTGTTATGAATGCCAAGGCTACCTCCCTTCCACCTGCAGGGACCTCAGAACATGTACTCTGCCCTTCTGAATATCACAATATACAAAACACAATATTGCATACTTCACTACAACAGTCTTCCACACAGACATACAATCTGTGTACACGGACTCCAAGGGATAGAGAAAATACTTCTCCAAGCAATTTTAAAAATGGTGAATTATTTTCACCATAAAAAATCTACCCTTAATTTCTAATCTGAATTTATGAGACCTCAGCCTCCAGCTATTGCTGCTTCTTAGAATTTCATGTACTATATTAGAAAACATTTAAACGTCTATTTTTTCCCCCAGACACTAATCATGATCATCAGCTCTCAAGTTACTTAATCAATAGACTAAAGTTTGAGCACTGAATTTTCCCTTTTTTTCAGCACTGAGCATTTTTGTGTCTCTTTCAACATAATTTTCAAAATGTGGACAAATTGAAATGTAAACAGCATTCCAGTTTTCCCATTGACATTGTTAACATCATTATTCTATTTCTCTGCTTACTTATCCAATGGTATGACATAAGCCTTTTTTAACACTGTTACTGTGGGAACTCATGTGGAGTTTCTTGCCTGTTACGATCTCAAACCCTTTTCAGACTTGCTTTTACAGACAAGTGTCCCTCATTCTGAAGGTATATTCTTTATCTGTCCTCCATAGACATAACATTTTGCATCCAGTATCACTCTGCACTCCTGTCTTCTTTACTATGCTGCCAATACTTACTGTTGCAAAGAAAAACTTCTCAATTCATGTGATTTAAATCACATCACTATAACCAACAACATTTAAGTAACTGGCACTCACTGCCAGCTCAGGATCAGCAACACAACAGATAAACCACAATACTAGATACTTACAAAATTACAATAACACCTAAAAACTTCTAAACATCCCTATATAATAAATCCCCCACAGTAATAGCACTCAGATATCCTGATATCCTCACAGGCCATGTGAGTTACAAACACATCCCCACTTCTGGGAATGCAGGCTCCCCTGCTTGCTCACTCCTCCTCTCGAGACAGGGGTGGTCCAGCTCTGTGTGGTCCCATGCTATCTGCTAGTGCAAAGGTTGGGAAGAAAGCACCCTCAGTTCCGCCTGTGCTGGCAGAGCGTGGGTCCCTGCTCGTTGCAGCCTGTGCAGCCACACCACTAGCTGGGTGCCTGCTCCTCTCAGTATCCCATGCAGAGGCAGCTCAGTCAGACCAAGCCAAAGGTTGCAGTGCTCTTTATTCTGCTTTATTCTATTATTCTATTTATTCTGCTCTATTCTATTATTCTATTTATTCTGCTCTTTAGCATTATCAGTTTGTGGAAATACCTTCTCCATTAGCTCAGTTATCTTATTCATGCAGTTTACCCTCACATCCCCATCCTAACAGCCATCCTTATCTAGGTAATTTTACCAGCTGTGGGACCTACACTTATGTTAAGTATAATTTTCTGTCAATGATCTGTCTAGATCATTGATACAAATATTGTAAAAAGAGCTACAAAATCTGGATAATCCATTCAAACTTATTTCCCCACAATACTTAGTTTTTAATATCTGACCAGTACTTCTAAGCTACTTAAGTATCCTATGTAGTTCAAAGTTTAAATGCACTATATTTTCAAGGTAACTTCTATCTACCAACCTTGCAGTATCATCAAAGAGTGAAACTGTTTGGTTGATAGAAAATACCTCCCATAATACCATACTATTGCCATTAAACATTTCCCCTGCTTTAATTCTCCATCAGCTGAATCCTGTGTTGGATTTTCTGTTATTTTGCCTATGTCAGACTAATGGTCAATGATTACCCAGTTCATTGCACTTGTATCGTGGAAGTCCATTGCACTTGTATCACTGGAATATTTTCTAGATATATACCCTGGAGTACTCTTTGGAAAAGTAAAACAGGACTGTTGATTCAAAATTTTTTATCCCTAATAGGTGTTTTCCAATAGCCTTTCACTTCTTGCTTTTTCTTTTCATAATAAGAATTTTTAGTCATGATTTTTCCAGACACAGAATAGAAAGATTAATTGAACAATTCTGTCAGTTCTGCATCACTACTGCCAACAACTCTTCATAGGATGTCTCCAATAAAAGCAGCAATAAGAACAGCAATAGTCCTTAATTTCTGTCATATTCTAAGCCCACCACCCAATACCAATATTTCTCTCCTATCAGATCAACTGTATTCATTTTATAACTTAGTTTTTATAGGGGCTGTTATCTGTTCCCCCCCCCCCCTTTTTACCTACTATATCATAGTTTGTTTTGATTTTGGTTTGATTGTTAAATTTTGGCTTCATTTTCCCTTATATCAAAGACAGACTCATGGTGAAATGTGAACTCTTATGATTTGTGTTTTTCTCTGGAAAAACAATATATTCCTAGAAACTGTCCAGTTTATATTCACAGCCTTCTGTTTATATGTTCTCTTCAATCAATTTTTCGCATAATTTTCCTCAGGTTTAGAAGATAGGTCTTTCTGAAGCAGCATCATTGGCTGAATTTTATCTTTCATTTGCTGTAGGCAATCATCAACTTCATCTTTCTTTGCCACAAAAAAATCTTATCTAGATGATACTTTACATCAGATGCAATATCTTTTGTGATAGGAAATTATTATCTATATTTCTCTGCAGCTCTTAATGACATTCTGCTACTGCTGCATGAGGTTTTCATACATATCCCCAAACCTGAAATTTCCCATTAAAAATGCAATTATTTTTCCCACATGTTATGGAAAGTTACTTAAGGACTAAGTCATCCTCTGCTATGGTTCGATTCAGTAGTCTTTAACAGATACCCCCAGGCCTTTACTTGATGTATATAACTCAATCTTCAGGGCCAGACTATTCAGTGAAATGTACATTACAGAAAGAGGGATATCAACATGAACATTCACTGAAGGTGAGGGGTTTTGACCTCTTTCCAGTTCAAAAGAGAAATCCATTATGGTTTTAATTCCCTGCACCATATACAGTCAAAATTCACACGGGCGTTAAATGCAATAAAACTCTCATTGAAGTAGTAGACTGTGCACTGCGTATGAGCAACCTGAAAGGCTAATGGGGTCACCATACTTCTCCTTTAGTAGCTGTGTCATCAACAACCCTAACAAAAATGAACCTCAGTTCTTTAAATGATGTAACAAATATAAAAGCTTGCCTCTGGAAAAATAATATATAACCACTTGTAGAAGAACCTGCCTGTCCAATAAGGGCTCACAAATAGAGTACTGGCAGAGAAAATTCTTGTAAAACCAAACAGCTAAGTAAAAAACCCTTAACATAACATGCATGCCTTTTGGCAAAGAAGCTTATGGAACTTAATATGGTTTTTGTGCACTTCATTTGAAACTTGCATGCATTGAGGGAGGGAAAACCATAAGGTTTTCCTATGGTTCCTTAACTTAACCCTTTTCTGTCCTTGTAGATCCTATTCTATAGCCTTTAAAAGGTAAACTATAACAGTTTTTGTTAAACTAATTATCACACTTCACAATATTCAGTTATTGATGTGAATAGTCAATGCACAGATCACCAAATTCTCCTAGCTGTGACTGAGAATTCAGACATAAATGTGACATTTTGCAAAATACCTGGTTTTGTTAATATAGATTGAGATTTTGCTGTGGCAGTAACAAGGGCCAGATTACTTAATTAATCCATCAATTATTATATTATATGCTGATGAAAAGCAAGCATTAATACCTGGAATATCATTAGGCACTGCAAAGGGAATATGGAACATTTAGAAATTTAGAAGTTTATGGCATATTAATTCAAAATGGTATTTGGATCCCCTTTTTACATCTGTAAATATAAATGTTTATCCTACTGTTTATTTCTGGAACTAAAACAGGGTTTGTCCTTCATTTAGGAGAAGGAAAAAAATAAAACAAAAAAAAATACAGAGCAGTCTCAATCCTGAAAGAAATGTAAAAAGAATGAAACTGGTTGCATGGAAGAGTTACTACAGAACCAACTAGCTCATGCATGTTGCAGTAGAACAGAAAAATAAGCATTAGTGAATAAAAATCAAAACAATCCTTCTACTTAATTCTCTGCAAAACAGAATTCTCACTTACACCAGTTTACCGTGACTGTCATCCCAGCCTCTTCCACCTGTACACTCATAGTTGGGTTTAGAGATTAAAAATAAAGTAAAATGTTGGTCTATAGCTGATGAAGAACCAATAATGGTGCAACTTCCATTCTAGCTCCCTCCTTCAAATCCCAGTCACAACAATGGAATCTGATGGGCTTCAGTAATTTGATGAGTGGGCAGTAGCACAGTGCATGAGAAGTGAGACGAGTACCTCCCATTCCCAGCACAGATGGCCACCTATTTTGCCATCTCAAAGGTGCTGGGGAAAGTTCAAGGTACAAGAACAGAATTAGTTCCTGCTTAAAGTCTTAAGGCAGTCTTCTGCTTAAGATCATGACTGAGGTACCATGATAACCAGCATGAGGAAACCCGCACTGTTATTACTCATGCTTGCACCCCCCTCATTGATAAACAGGCTTTTTATGTGCTTGGCTTTATGTAACGTGGCATATGAGCGAAGATATTATCGACATGGAAGCGAAAAAAGGTTTGTAAGCAAAACCAAAATGTGCTAGAGATCTGAACTACACTAATACTTTTTGAAAATTACTACCACTGGCTTTCAGGATTAGGTCTGACCCTTAGAGCAATCATTCTTGTACATACAGTGAAGGAAAAGGACCAGCTCCTGGGCCTTCTAGAAGTCAGTTCATACTATATCGTCCATACAAACATGAAAGGAAACCACATCCATATTTCTGAGGATTATTTTAATGCACAGGACTGTATGGGTCCCATAGCTGTCAAATAAATGAAAAGAGATCCCTCAAAGAGCATTACTAAATGCTCTGAATTGCTGCTGGTTTGAAAAAGTCATTCATTTAACTTATCTTGCTGCGATACTTCTGAGTCAGCTTTATCTAGTTGCATGTGAAACCATTGTTGCTGGAGGTTTTTTTATTTTGTTTGGGGGTTGGTTGGTTTCCTTTTTAATTCTCCTGGTTTCCTGGTTATATTGCTCCCCCACAGTCCTGACATAACAAGTACAAGCTCTGCAGCAAATACTATGGGAGCTTTTATTCAGTGGTCTGATGCTGCCTCTCTCCCTTTCACAAGCAGCAAGGGTAAAATCTTGTCTCAGCACTGTAAAAACAGAATTTCAAGAGTTCTTACAGTGGTGTTAGTATTTAAATTTACAGAAGCTCTGGTATATACCTGAAATGCATTTTAATCTGCCCAAGGAATACATTCAGTCCTGGGAAGTTCATTGTTGTTTCTAATTGTCAGCGACTGCTACACTTTACTTGCCTGCAGCTATCCAATTAACATATCACTACTACACAAAATATTGTAATATGCTTGATGTCCTAACAACAAGAGCCTCACACTCCACTTCTATCCAACAATTTCCTTCTAATTGTGCTTCCAACATATTAGCAAATGCCAGGGAGGAACATACAGACAGACATATGCGAACAGATAACGCAGCCTCCAAACACCTTTTCCCATTGCGGTGCAAAGTTCTGTGGCCATACCCCTGGTGGCTGTGTATATCGAGAGAGAGAAACAAGAGAGAGAGAGGGAAGAAAGGCTCAACTCCAGAAGTGGAAAACATGTAACTTGTGCCCTGAGATATTGCTATGGCAACATTTAAACAATGAACAGAAAGCCCTGCAGGATTCTGCTCTCGCTTCCTTGGATACCAAATGTAAATCCTGATTCTCTTTTATTGTGTGCATGCACAAACGTCTGATTTTTGCCTTTTCCTGTAACAGATAGCAAAGTATCCAGGCCCCCTACCAGGAACTACACGTTAATTCACTTCCATGTATTGCAGCTTGGGAATACGCAATTAAAACACACCACTAGCACACTCATCTCCCCACTTGCATCCCCATTTCTATCCCCCAAGAGAAAAAAAATTACTGTGATAGTACAGCTAAATAACAGGTACACTTCTTTTCCGAATAACATAATTGAATAAACCACTGCAAAATGTCAAAAGCCAAGCTCCAATGTCTTCTGCCATTACAGGAAGGGCAGCTCCTTGCCCACGTTGTTAGATTTCAGCATGCTGCAAGGCTGCCTTCCAGACCACTGTGGCTCCTGCTATTACTAAATCTTTCTCATCTGGGTTGTCCTGCGGGGGCAGCACTTTGTAACTGAAGGATGCTTGTTGTTCATTATGATTTTCATAGAGCAGCTGGCAAGGGGATGGAAGGAGGGCCCTTGCTGATAGTAGCCCAAAGTCCAGTCAGCTTGGCTACTCTAGAAATGATTTGGTGGGTGCTAATTGCATTTCTTCAGAGTAATTTTCCTCCCAGGCTGCAAGCAGCACTAATTCCAGCACCATTCTCTCTCTCCTCGTTCCCTCACTAGCAATCAGAAGCAAAGGGATATCTCCATGCAAAAGAGAAGGCACACTGGCAAGACTGAGATGGAGACTCTCACGCACTGCTGCTCTGTACAGTGCATTCCTTCAGTGAATATATTGCAACTGGGACAGCTTGGCTTGTGAGTTTTCACTAGCATTAAGCTCTCTCAAAACGTGCTAAAATCTTGTCCTGAGCCTCATTCAAAATCTTTCTGTCTCATATTGCTACATCAAGAATCTTCATGTCAAATGGGAGACAGATTTTTAGGTCACAGGCACATAATTTTGAAGCCTACATGTAGAAAGCCATGGCAGCACCTCGGGAATCCATTTCTGACCCTACAGTCCCACACAGCTGCTTATACTGGCTCACATCTAGAGCATTCTTTCTTGGGTCTCACCCAACCTGAAAGTCCATTTTTCTTTCACTCGTCAGTGCTATCAGGCTGGGAGATACTGTGACACAAAATTTGCTGCTCCAGCAAACTCAACCTGCTCCTATTCTAGATCAGTGCAAATCATTCCTGACATGTGAAAAGACATGGACTAGCTACCCCCTTGCATTACTAACCCACAGTTTGCCAAGAATACCTGAAGACTGAGATACATGATCCGACCTTCTGGAGAACAATTAGAACAAACGGAGCAGGACCCTCCAATATAGCTTTCTCTTTCCTTCTGTATAAGCATTTGATGCCTAAATATACACGTAGTGGTTCCCTGTACAGTGCCAAAATCCCAGCTGCCTGGGGTCATTACCAAAAGGATTGTCTACGGTTTGAAGAGGACGTAGCCTGCAGGACCAGCATATGCTGTTGAATGATAGACCTGTGCTCAGGCACATGTGAGGGAAGTAGCAGGGACAGCCATCTCTTGCCTCTGCTTGAGATTTGTTGCTCCTCATTTAGCTGGATGTTTGGATTGATGTTTTTGGCCATTTATTTTATGACCACCCTTTGACTCTAGATAAGCCCCAGAACAAGTGCTGAGAAGTGTTATGCTCATTCCCACTTTGAGATTGAATGAGTTAAAACTCTGGGTTGTTCCATGTGTCTTTTGGCTACTGTATTAAGTGAATGATTCACTGAAGTGTGAAACTGTTGCCTCTTTAGAAGCAGACATGCATCCCTAGCTTTTTAATGTTGACAAGGTTTGCCTATTTCAGCCCAAACTGGTGGCTAAATTTTCACAGTGCTTCCTTATCGCATCAAGGAAATCCTCCTGCTCGTTATTGTACAAAATGAATGAGGCACCTATGGCAGCTTTCTATTGTCAAAAACTGGAGTTGCTCTGTCAAATATTCTGTTTATGTGTTCACTTGACAGCAATCCAGGGAAAAGCTTGGAGATGCCTTTTCCTTAGCCAGCTTCTTTTTCCTTCAGTAATTACTGAGCAGCAGCTTAACATAAATTTAGCTGCTCTATTACTGCAACTGCTGATGTAAGTGTAGCCCACAATAGGGCACAGACTTATAATGATACATGAAGGAATGGAGAACAGGGTTTTGCACTTTTTTTCAAATGCTGACAAACTTATTGCCTATTTAGTGTCCCACCAGGAAACATGTGCCCAGAGAAATAAATGAGGCTAAAGCACTTCATACTAAACCGATTTAGCTATACTGAGAAAGATGAGAGTAACTGGAGCCTCCTTCTTTCGTTTTCTAAATACAACAGCACAAAGGGTCTGATTTGTTTGTGTGGCTAAACAAAAACTGCCAGAGATTTTCTTAAGAGCAGAATTGCACCCTAAATCTTAATTCTTTACAAGTAGCCAATGTTTAGGAGGCATGACCTCCAAACAGAATCATATGGGACACATTTGAGAGGCAGAAGGTCTCATTTACATTATGTCAAAAGATTCAGGACATTTACAGGAATTAACAGTGGTCATGTGAGTAAATGGAGAAGGAGGGGGGGAAGGAAGATGCTAATATTTCTTTATATATTTATCCAGGGAAGTCAGAGCTCTGGTTTGTGTTGTTTCACACAGGAAGCTTGTGAAGAGGGAAATGTTGCCAGAAAAAAACGTTAAAATCCATCTCTACCAACACTTCTCCCATCCCTTCCTTCTCTCCCCTCCTCCTGAATATTGCAGCTAGAGAAAAGTAAAACGAGTGGCAAAGCTAGTTCTGCACATTGCCTGCCAAAAAATATCCATATCTGTTCAATGGCTCATTTAATTAGCTGTTTCTCTCTCTCCTTCTCCACCAGTCTTGGCCTAATACTTTCTGCTAGAGCCTCTACGTGTGAAGGCCAAGGCTGAGGAGGGCAGGGGTGAGGGAGGAGAGGAGGGGAAGAAAGAATAAGAAAACTCCGTATCTACAAGCTAAGCAGTCATGCCAGGAGAGGGGACGGAAGTGGCACTCTTCCCCACAGGAAAACAAGGACCTCTATTTTAAACACCATGTTATCCTCCCTTTATTGCACACCCCCACACCACATTTCTCCATGAAGGGAGAGACATTTACTGGTCTGTTACACATCTTTGCTAATCTGTGAATCCCACCATCTACAAGCCACTTTTAAATTATTTTCATTATCAACATAATAACAAAAACCTCCTAACAGCACAGTATCCATCCTCTCACTGCTTGTCAATCAAAGTAAATCTCCTTCAACTGCCGTGAAAGTCCTAGGGGAGCCTGGAGGATTCACCACAAAATCACAAATAATTTCCTAGGAGATCTGGAGGGCATGGGTGGCTAGTACAGCAGTTTCCTAAACTCCCCTTCAACAGAAGAATGTCCTCTCTCTGCCTGTTACTGCTTTTTTTTAGCAACAGAGTGTAAAATGTGTCATTTTTCTCAGAGCTGCCTCCTCAAAACACATTAAAACCGCTTGTCCTACACCCCCCCCCCACCAGGAAACATGTGCCCAGAGAAATAAATGAGGCTAAAGCACTTCATACTAAACCGATTTAGCTATACTGAGAAAGATGAGAGTAACTGGAGCCTCCTTCTTTCGTTTTCTAAATACAACAGCACAAAGGGTCTGATTTGTTTGTGTGGCTAAACAAAAACTGCCAGAGATTTTCTTAAGAGCAGAATTGCACCCTAAATCTTAATTCTTTACAAGTAGCCAATGTTTAGGAGGCATGACCTCCAAACAGAATCATATGGGACACATTTGAGAGGCAGAAGGTCTCATTTACATTATGTCAAAAGATTCAGGACATTTACAGGAATTAACAGTGGTCATGTGAGTAAATGGAGAAGGAGGGGGGGAAGGAAGATGCTAATATTTCTTTATATATTTATCCAGGGAAGTCAGAGCTCTGGTTTGTGTTGTTTCACACAGGAAGCTTGTGAAGAGGGAAATGTTGCCAGAAAAAAACGTTAAAATCCATCTCTACCAACACTTCTCCCATCCCTTCCTTCTCTCCCCTCCTCCTGAATATTGCAGCTAGAGAAAAGTAAAACGAGTGGCAAAGCTAGTTCTGCACATTGCCTGCCAAAAAATATCCATATCTGTTCAATGGCTCATTTAATTAGCTGTTTCTCTCTCTCCTTCTCCACCAGTCTTGGCCTAATACTTTCTGCTAGAGCCTCTACGTGTGAAGGCCAAGGCTGAGGAGGGCAGGGGTGAGGGAGGAGAGGAGGGGAAGAAAGAATAAGAAAACTCCGTATCTACAAGCTAAGCAGTCATGCCAGGAGAGGGGACGGAAGTGGCACTCTTCCCCACAGGAAAACAAGGACCTCTATTTTAAACACCATGTTATCCTCCCTTTATTGCACACCCCCACACCACATTTCTCCATGAAGGGAGAGACATTTACTGGTCTGTTACACATCTTTGCTAATCTGTGAATCCCACCATCTACAAGCCACTTTTAAATTATTTTCATTATCAACATAATAACAAAAACCTCCTAACAGCACAGTATCCATCCTCTCACTGCTTGTCAATCAAAGTAAATCTCCTTCAACTGCCGTGAAAGTCCTAGGGGAGCCTGGAGGATTCACCACAAAATCACAAATAATTTCCTAGGAGATCTGGAGGGCATGGGTGGCTAGTACAGCAGTTTCCTAAACTCCCCTTCAACAGAAGAATGTCCTCTCTCTGCCTGTTACTGCTTTTTTTTAGCAACAGAGTGTAAAATGTGTCATTTTTCTCAGAGCTGCCTCCTCAAAACACATTAAAACCGCTTGTCCTACACCCCCCCCCTCCCGCCAAAAGCCATACTTCACCTCCCCAACTGATTATAAATTTTTCCTGTTACTACACCATATTGATCTGCAATGTCAGACTGGATGCCAGCATTCAAATCAGAGCCTTTCTCTATTTTAAACACTCACTAAATAAATAAATAAATAAACCTCCTCCGTGCATTCAAATCTATGCAACTTGCATCGACTGGGCAACCAGGCAGCACCCCCCACTCACTGCAGGGGCTTTCTCAAAAGATTTCTTTGCTAGTGAACACTTACAAATGCTGTAGAGCCACGCAGGCAGGCATCTGCAACATCCTACCAAGGTTGGAGTTTTACTAACAGGCACATTTGAGCTACTGTGAGAATTCAGTTCTGTCCTCGTTTCTTCCCTTCTCCCTTCCCAACCGCCCCCCCCCTCCAGCCATTATCAAAATCCAGCCCGATTCTTCATTCAGGTGGGGGAAAGACCAAGATAAGAGGGATAAGGAAGAACGATGAGAGGTAATGGGGTATATTTCCTCTTCCAAAAAAATAATAAAATGGAAAGTGTACTTACGATATCCTCAAAGACTATCCAGCTGGAAATCCGAGTGGTTATGAAAAAACAGGGTGGGGGAGGGGTTAGAAAACTATTTCATTTCAGCAACCAAACCAAAATTAAAAACAAGAAAGGAAATAAAAATAAAGGATATCCAATTGCAATTTCCCAGCAATTTCAGTCCATACAGGTGCCAATCCAACCCAACAGTGCTGAACTCTCCCCCTCCGGCAATTTTTCTTTCTTCTTCTCCGTCCTTTATTTTCTCTGTGGCTTTCAACTTTTCTGCTTAAAATTGCTGTAGTGGTAACATCGATGTTTGCCTTCACTGGAGATGAGTGGTTTAAAATAACAGGAAAAACCAAAAAATCCTTGTGGAGGATGAATGGTCCTTCTCCTTTCTGAAACTTTTCATTCCGCTGTGGATCCTTTGCCTACTTTCCTTTTTCTGAGGTTTTTCTGCCTCTCTGGCTCCACTGCTCTCCATTGCTCACTATTTGTTTTTTCTCTGCAGAGCAGAAAGGGCTGTATTTCTTTTTAAGCAACCCTCCATCTGTATTCTTTTAATGTAATTTTGTTGTGACTGTTAAGATCCAGGTCTTGCCAGGCAATTTTCTTCTTCCCCCTTCTTTGCTGCACTATCAATTATCCAATCCGTGTGTCTCCACATTAGAACGGGGATTCCCATTCTTCTTTTTCTCTATCCCCACACTCCTTTAGAAAAAAAAAAAATCTCCTTTTGCACTTAAATTTTTATTTGTGTCTGTCAAAACAATAAACTTTTAGTCTCTCTCCCCCCTCTCCAAAGATCTGATTAGATTTCCAATCACAACCCAGTGCGCAATTGGATTTTTGATTTCAGCAAGAAGCCAGCAATCCACAGCATCAGCACCCTCTCCTCGCTTCGAACTCCACGTTATATCCTTTTGCCTTCCCTCCAACTCCTCTGCATTTTCATAATCTCACATTAAATGGAATGAAGGAGGAAGTAGAGAAAAATTCAAGGTTCCCACCAGCTGTCAAGAATAAATCCATCCCCTTGTTATTTTTTAAACACTTGGGATGGGTGTTTTTAACGCCCACTCTCCCCTTTGCCCCCCCCACTTCTCAAAAACTTTCTGATGTTAAAACTCCCCCCCCCTCCCCCCGCGACGGGGCACAAAAGCAGCCTGGGGAGGCGTGATTTGTCCCTCTTAGCTGGAAATTTCACAAGCACCCTTTGCTTTTCATTTCAGCTTCCTCTCCTTTTGTCCAGCAGCTATACAGATCCAGCAGCTCCGAGACGGATAAACTTCTATTTCTTCTTTGAGGA